>NW_008795935.1:663111-703854 GCF_000699145.1 Aptenodytes forsteri
GCTGCCTCTGCAGTGGGACAGTCCGCCAAGCTCGGCCGTTCTCATCGCTGATCCCTGACCTGGCTGCCAGTGGGGAATTGCAGTCAGAGGCTGAGACCTACCCAAAAACTGAGTCGTGCTTGTATTTAAATTAAAATAAATATTTAGTGCGTGTTTTTCTTTAGGACCCTCTTGTGTGAGACTTCTTAAATGTCAGTGTCTAACTGGAGTGCAAACATAGCTTTAATTAGAAAGGATGTTTTTGCTTAAAGCTGTATGCCATCACCGACTGGGGTTTGTAACGCCGTTATTAATGGCTTTTCCTAATGACCTGGTCTGAAGATTCCCAAACCACGATCCCATAGATCACTTCAGGTCTGTGGGGAGCTGACACACTGTGGCAGCTGCTGTTAGGCTTCTTGCCAGAGATCAAATCATGCAAAAAGCAGCTAAAAACACACTAAATGCTTGTGCTTTTTTTTTTTTTCTTTCTTCCAAGTAAGCAAGTGCTGTCTACTACAGTCCTGCTACTTATTTGTGAGTGGGAGGGAGAATTCCCGAGGACATCAAGGCTGTGGAACAGTGGTCCCTGGTAGCTCTTTTAGGAGTAGTCATTACCACTTCTTTGTCTGTGCTTTTTTCCTTTTAATAAATGATGATTTATGTGCTTTGGTGTTGGATTAATACTTACTCCTACCGCCGGTATTGATAGCTAGGTGACTTCTGGTGTAGAAATGAACACTTCTGGTGGTCAAAATACATGGAATGTTCCATATATGGTCTCTTTCTAAATCCTGCATGGGGATACAGAAGATGGATGGATTTACCTTACAAAGACGTTTACTATTTTATGAATCTCAAGTATGAAAATTTATTTTTTTTCTTTCAATATCACGAAGTTAAGTACCCCAGAAGACAAGTTCTGGCCAACTCCTATTTCAAGAAGGTTTTTTGAAATATCAAAGACATACCACTTTTTTTTTTAGCTGCACATTTAATCCATATTAATTTTGTTGGTGTCTTACGGATTTTTCTTATTACTATCCTAGTCTCTTAAGACTGGAGAATGCTTTCCTGCAAATAAAAGGTTAATTTTTTTTCTGTGACTCAGGAAAGGAGAAGACTTTTTCAAATTGTGAGAATATTTATTTTTATCATATTGACAAGGATGTTGGGATGAAACAAATGCTTTTTTTAAAGACAGCAGCTGGTTCCAACCTCCAGGTTTGAAGTATTTTCAGTCTCATCTGCTTACAAGCAGCTGGAAGCAAGCCTATATGGGTTGCTTATTTAAGAGGTTGATGTACTTTCTATGGGGAATGCAGAACTGGATCTCACAGAAAGGAATATATTAATGTTGTCAGTGATAAGTTTTAATAAATTGAGCTTGCACCAAGGGCCTTTGGAAAAAGTGCTTTACTCCAAAAGTCCTTTTGATCTTCTGCAAATAAAAATACTAAATGTTTGACCAGGAGCAGATTGCATTTGTAGATGGTAGTTTAGTTATTTTAGATTTGTTGGTTGATTTAGTTATTTTAGATTAATTTGAAACAAATATCCCAATAAAAGAAATTTTTCAGGGGAGGAGGATTACTTTCACATTCTAGTTACTGGTAAGGGAAGGAATGCCTTTGAATAGCCAAAACCTCACATAAGGACGTTCTTATTCATGGTGTATATATATGATAATTTTCCCTACCCCATGCAGCTGGTATCTAGCACTGTATAAGTCAATAGCAGAAAAAGGATTCAGTTTGAAAGATGACCATCAAATACCTTTGTTGAGATGATGTGCTTTGTTCAGCTGATGTGTTGCTTTACAGAGAATATGTAGTGAGTGAAGAGGGATTATTTTCACGTGAACTCTTCACATGATGGAGGGAAGATGAGGCAGCAGCAAAGCAGGTCAGGCTGAATCCCCCATTCTTCATACAGAATTTTAAAAAATGGAGATTTAGCGAGAAATGGACAAGCTTAGCCCCTTCTTTCCTTGCTGTGTGCACATTCTGTGTTTTCTGGCTTTAATAAAACTGGGAATTCTGTTGGGTATCTTTCTTAAATTCTCAGCACTTAACATGTATTCAAGATGTTTTCTTTAGGAAAGTTTTCCTCTTTCCATATGCTAACTAGGGAGCTGTGAGCAGCACTGCCTTAAGGCGAGAGCAATGCCTGGTTCCACACGAATGGCAGTGGTAGACAGTGTAGGGGAGGAAAAAAAGATGACAGTAGTGTTTTCCTAGTACCGTGTCTGCTCACACAGTGAGGTACTTACTGTATGTTACAATGGCCTATGTTTACAAAAAGTTATTAGTTTTTTGGAAAATAAATTAAGTGCCATGAAATATAGTTCGATATGTTTATGCTTAGAATGTATACAAGCATTATTTATTTTTCTAATAATTCTTTGAATAGTATTGTTGAACATGTGAATAAGTTCTATCAAGTGATCTGTAGCACTGAGTGATGGTAGCTGAGGATATAAAATGTTGTACCAGTTTGCCTTGTACCCTGTTGCAAAACCTAGATGGTATTTTGAGCTTAGTGTGTACAAGCGGTTCTGGATTTATTTTGCAGATGCATGCTTTCCTGCTGTCAGTGGACTCAGAGTCTGGATCCTGATATTGTTGGCTACTTGAGTCGGGGCATTGCAGTACACTTCTTATATGCAATTTCCTACCTTTTGGGTCATTTAACATCCAGAACCTTCTTACCTGAAATACCGTTATTGTTCTTCTCACACTTCAAAGAAATAGCATAGGGTTGTCACTATGGATCAAATATTCATTGCCCTGATTTGCAAAACATGTTTTTTGACTATAGCATTCATTTCTGCACAGCTACTTCACATCACTACTTTCTCCTGCTTTTGACGTGACCTATATTATTTGTGCATATCATACTGTTTCATTGCAGAAATGGTATGTCTAACAGCCTATTTCTCCTCCTCTGTTTAAGAACCTTGGTTTTCTGTATCTTAAACTATATGGACTTCTGCAATTCTTTTGGGCTATATGCTGCCACTATACCTTCTGACATGAGACACAGATCTGCTTTCACAACAGACCTTTGCTGCTTTTAAATATGTGAAAGACACTGCTTGTGTAGGTGAAGATCTAGTAGCAAGGTTTGAGCAAAACAGAGCAGGCAACTGAGCTTTCTCAACAGTACTGCTCTGCGTGTGACCTTTGGAGGACAGGATTAGTGTGTATCCCTGTAGTACATTTTTCTAAAAACACAAACAAAAACCCAGCCCTAGGATGCAGGTGCTGCAGTAAATAAATGGAGATCAAAGGGTTTCATGTAATGAAGAGATGCTATCAAATCAGAAGGCATAAGAAAAGGAGAGTGTTCTTAAAAGGCCTCAATCTATGGTGTCTCCTCTCAGAACATGTCCTTCTTTAATTTTTCTGAGAAGTTTTAGATCACTTATACAGTGCAATATTTTCCTCATCTTCCCTTTATTATTTTTGTGAGCTGGGGAGGAGCGCTATAGGTGGACCATAGAATTCCATGTACCGATCTATTTTTCGGCTGTCATCTTATTTTTGGGGGGGTAATGCCAGAAATGTGCTTTGCAACTTTCATATGAATGTAAACAAAAGACAAAGCTGCCAATATAAGATTGGTATGTATCCATATGTCTTGATCAGTGTCTCTTCCTGTTTCTTTTATGAGAATGCATCAGCATGAGCATTATTTCAGTATCTCTGTGTTTGCAATTAATGATTGTAATATTAAGCTGTTGTTGTTATGATATATCATAGTAGTGCACTTCTGCGTGTTCTTTTAAAAATTAGTTTTGAAATGCAGTTGTGGGATGATAAATATAAATGTTGATAAATGACTGTAAGATAACTATATGTGAGAGTTTGAAAGACCTAAAATTACGGGTCACTTTTAATAAGAAAAATCATGGAAGTGTAATTTTTGTGTTTGAAGGATTTCCTAGGGTTGCATAACTTTTTAGTGGAAAGAAATTAAACTGGAATTACATCCAGGTTTTCTTTAGAAGTAACCTATACTGCACTTTAGGATCCTTCAGAATGAAAACTTCCTTGCAAACTAGAAATTAAAATGCTTACAGAAATGTGAATGGAGGGGAGATAAAAAGGGACCGTGAAGTTGTATGTCATGACCATGAGATAAATAGGAGCCCATCACAGTATTGGATCATGATAAGGAGGCAGCTAATATTTTTTTTAGCTGTACTGCTAAATCCATGCCTGATTTAGAGTGAAGACGTTTCAAGTTGTGGGGAGGCATACTCTAGTACAGGATGGAAGCATCCTTCTGGCACTGAATTGTCACCTATACAATGGCACTTGCTCTACACTGTCCCACTTGCACCAGAAACGATGGCTGGGGTGAGAGGAGCTTCCCAAAACATGTGTTGGGGATTCCAGAAACTTTAGGCAGCCGCTCCTTGGTGCTTGGTCCTGCTTCTCTGGGGTTTCAACACTCTGGCCCTGTATACAGCGTGCTCTGGGTAACATGACTTGATCGTTTACTTAGAGACAGCTTTGTTGGTCACAGGTTGGTATGTGTCCGGGGAATGCCCTTTTAGGAGAGGTGTCAAAATTAGAGTACTACTTCCCATTTATCTGAGAGATGTGTCACTTTTAGAATTCTTGTCTAAACACTGAAAAAGATTTTGTACCTGTTTTGGGTTCACTCTGCTAAATTGATGAATATTGCCTGTTCTTCAAAGATGATTAATAAAAATCTTAACATATTGTTTAGATTAAAGCAGCTTTATATTTTATTAGAAAAATACTATGTAATTATTATATTTGGACCTCATCTTCTTTTTCTTTTCCCCTGCTAGTATTATTCTGTGGCCTTCAAACAAGGGATCCTGTTAGATACTCACTGGGAGGCCAAAAAGCAGAAGATGGCAAGAGTTAAAGATTCATGTTTGTTTTGGGTGGAGGCTTCAAAGGCTCACAAGCTTCCTTACACAAGGATGCAGTCAGGAAATGGGAAGGCAGGGAAGAAAAATTCTGAATCTGTTTTATATAAAAAGGGGATCATAGAGCCACCATCCTTGCTTAGCTTCAATGGGAAGGCAGTATAGTCATGGATTTCTTTGCATTACATGTCTCTGATGGTTGTGTTAGTTGCCATCAATAAAGTTTCCTTTTTTTCTTTACATGTACACTTTAGTAATGTAAAATACAGTGATACATTCATAAGGCAAATTGTAAACAGTGTGCTAAAGCTTAGTGACTTAACGTGTATAGTTTGAGGTGCTGGATGATGGGATGTATTCTACTCCATATGTTCTGCAGATTCCAATTAGTAAGACCCTCCTGCTGCTATGTGGGATAAAGTGTGAGTTAGGATTTAAAGCTGTATATTTTCTTGATAAGTTATTGAAGGAATTACCTCATCAGTTCCTTCCAGTACTAAAGATAACTCACTCATGTGGCTTACCCAGGCTGGTCTGTATCTGGAGGGCTTGTGATTTTGTTGTATATCACCCATGTTAGTGATTTTATTAGATGATGTTAAGATATGGCTGTAAATCAGGCTTCTAACACGATGTTATGGATGTCTGCAGGAACACAGGTCTTTATATACCGTGTCAGACTATTGGCACTTAAAGCATTGTGCACTGATATGTACTAAGGACGGATGAAAATAAAAGGAAGAAATTATTTCTTGTCCCATTCAATCAGTTGACTCCTTTCATGAAGAAAGAAAGGAAATGTTTAGTGTTAACATGCAGTAGCTTATATCTGCTGTTAGTGGTGTTATCTGTTACGTTTGAAATATCTGGTGGTCTTGGTCAAGAAAAAAAGTCTTATCTGTGTGCTTTCTAGCTGTAAATTTTTTTTTTTTTTTCAGATTCCCAGCCTCCCACCCCTTCCCTCTTCTTTTAGGAGGCTTCCAGTTAATGAAGTTGCACACAGGAAGTGATTCAGATTGTAGAATGGACACAGGCAGCATACATATGCATAAGGAGGTGCTGTGGGATAGTCAAGGCTTTCTTTCAAAGTCACCATGGAGCAGAAATCCCACAGAGGAATGACTCAGGAGGACTGAGTGTACTTGAGTCACTTCTTTGAAATTGCTACCCTTTGTCAATATTTGCCTACATAGGCATTATTGCTTGTGTTCCTTATGTTCATTAATAGGTTGAACTTTACATCGCTTTTGTGGTTAAGGAGCTTTTTGTTTAAGTAGGGAGCTGAAGTTACAGGACATCCAGGCAGTGTCTCAGTTTGCCATCAGGGGCATGCTGCAGAGCACCCCAGTGCCCTAACCCTGTTAGGGGTGTTTTTGAACTCCATCTGGGTCTGTGGAAACCAGGATGTATGGAAAAGACAGGGGTCTTGTCCTGTCCTGGTGTTGGGATGTAGCTAGGGGCTCCTCTAGGTAAGGAGATGATGTGCAGCTGAGCTCAGTAACAGGATGTAGCCTAAAGCTGACTTGCCCAAGGCTGCCTGGGCAGCCAGGGCAGGCAGCTGAGATCTCACCCATGCTGCTGCTGGTTGGCCAAATGGCTATGTGACAGACGCTGACTAATCTAGGAAACTTCATTTTAAATCATAACTTGTAGTCACTCACCCACTGATTTAATGAAACAAACTGAGGAGTGGCAGCAGACGCTGCAGTGTTACAAACTGGTCAGAACCCAAGCTGGTTAACTGAACACTAAACAGCACTACATGGGAAAAATCAAGCAAACTTAGTTTTCTTGGCAATAGTTACCCTTGTTTTCCATTTCAGGAGGATCTAGGGCTTTTCAGGAGGATCTAGGGCTCTGTGAAATATAACTAGAGATTGTCGTTACAAGTCCTACTCAAGTCAGCTTCCCAAGACCTCTTATTCTCAGCGCTGACTCTTAAGTCAGCTCCAAAAACTCTGTAGATTACTAAAAATAGATAGTACAGTCTTTGATTGTTGGAAGATTAATGTTATGGATTCTATGGATGTAAATTACAGTTCCATTTGGGAAGGTTTGCTTGTCTAAATCCCGCATAAATACCTTCAAGCAAATATTAAAGGGGGATGGGTGGGATTTTTATTTGTTTTGGGTTTCTATTGGAGTACTTGTTCCAAGGACTGACTTCAGTTGGACTATAGTGGCAGAAAATGAAACCTGATATAATTTCCACTAGGCAATGAAAAGATCAAAGCAGTTTTGGAAACCAAACCTGAGAAATTTACCAAGTTTGTCAATCTAAAGGTGTTCCATTAATTCAATGAGCATCCTTGCCACAATACGTTCAGAAATGAGAAGCCTTACAAATGGAAGCTGTGATGGGCATTACACTAGCAAAAATCAGTTTTGTCTCTGGAGTGGCAGGCATTCAGTCAGTGTTTCTTTCCTGCTACCCTGCCTGGGAGTCACTGCTGTAAAACCGAGAAAGCTCTGATTATTATTTATGCTTAGGCATCTTTATGTTGCTGTGGTGGTACCAAGAGACACTTACCTGATGATGCTTGCTATACTATAAACTATGGTAATATGATAATGTTATTGTTTCTAGTTCTTCACTGAAGTAACTGATTTTTATCAGGGATTAGAATACTATCTTTTAAAAAAAGGCAACATTTCTCCCTTCTGAATTTGCTACCAGTATAATTTAATTAAGTACATATATTCTTAGTGTTAATATGAGTAAAAGTTGGATTTTTGATTATGAAGGTATTTTCTTTGTTATAGAAATACATCCTAAACCTTTTAGAGAAGGTGGTTAAAAGTGAGTGACTGTCTAAAGACAAAAAAATAATAAAAATTACTGTTTGGCATCTTATTTGCCCTTTCTTGTACCCTTTTAAGACCCTGAATATAATGTTTTCTTCCCTATCTGTTGTGTGCTTTTCCATTTGTTTCTGTATCAAGACCATAGAAGACCATAGACCCCTTTTTCAAAAAAAAAAAAAAAAAAAAAAGTAGAAATGAAGTTGTAACTCCTTCTGTGTTGTCAGGACATCGGTATTTTCTCAAGTCTGGGTTCTTCAATTATTTCGTAGTGAATGTTGCAACATCATTGAATGGTTACAGTTATTCACAGGAATTGTAACCCATAGGAGAAAAAACAAATCAATGTTTGCATTGCTGCTATTTTTTGGAAAAAAGATTTTTGGCAGTGTAGAATATATATATGTAATAAACTCTGGAATTTTAAGTATAGTGAGAAAGATAGAAGAGGAAAATGTCTGCATTTTTTATGAGCATGACTTGTAAGGGATATGTTTGCTACGGTTAATATCCAGTGGTTTTTGCCTGCCTGAAATATAATGTTCTATGTCTGTGCACAGAACTCCTTCACTTGGCTGGTCTTCGGCCTTGACTTGTTTTTGGTTGATCTCCACTGTCTTTAGTCAGAGGCAGCTGTATTTTCCTAGTGTATAACCAGGGGTAAATGCTGCCTCAATGCCCTCAGGCCAGATTCCCTCGCTGTTTTAAGTCTGCAGTGCACCATGCCATGTGGAAGTGGATACTCTCAAAACCATCTAAACTCATGGTTCTGGAACTAGCCGAAATTGGACTGCTTTAGTACATGTCCTGGCAAGCACACACAAGCTGTACTTGCTAATTGCACCGTCAATGATGACAGTCTTGCAGTACCAATCCCCCCAAGCTTGAGTGTTTGTGTAGTCCCACGAGACACCATGCTTAGATGCTTTCCGAGCACTCAGCACCGAGGTGTGCAGGACTGTGGCATGCAGCACGGACATGCTTCCTGCTGTCTCAGATGGGTAGATGCACCCAAAACTGGGGTCTCGGGAGGAGGAGGAATATGAAAGTCTAAAAGGGGTTGGCTGGAACAACACAGGGGAGCCCTCTTGCTTTCCTTGAAATGGATGTTAGTGTTGTTTAAAGAACAACAACAAAAAACCTCCACAAAAAAACCCAAAACCCAAAACAACAAAAACCTACACCACCCGCACCACCCCATGCCCCCTGCCCAGGTTTCAGCTCTTTCCCAGCACCAGGAGGTCTGCAGCTTTAGAGGAGAAGGCAGTGTGAAGGTGGTGGCCTCTCAGAAAAAGGGAAAGCTGGCATGCCTTTGGGGAGTCCGATAAGAAAAGAAAATGTGAAAGATGCCTGCCATCTTAAGTGACTTTATTTTAGTGGAAGAATGCAGTAGATACATATGTTTCTATTCTGCCTGTATCTGAGGTATTGGTGTTGGTACTAGTATTGTTTCTGTTCTGTGTCATCCCAGACATTTTCTAATATGCAAATGTCACTACTTACTGAAAACTAAAAGCAAGTTAAGTATAGAACTAAAGCCATCTGGTAGTTCAGACAGAAAAGTTAGATAATTAGCTGTTCTTGTCAAGGGACTGTGATTAAAATAGGCCATCTTCATAATAGTGACTAGTTTGCAGGGACTTCCTGAAAGCCACCTGGGATAATGATAATGAAAAGAACAAAATTAAAAAGGAGGGGGAGGTGGTGCCATTGTAGCTCATGATGACTTTTGTAAGTGAATTAAGTCAGCTTTTAATTTGAAGATTGTGTGTTATTTTGGTACTTTGGAAAGAAACATCGATTGAGTTTTCTGGCTTGCTTTGGCAACGTGACACAATTAGGTCAGCCAGGTTACTGCTGGGGATCCTTAATATTTCTGTGTAAAGTTCTGGTTTCATTGCTCGCATCCTTATTAACATGTGAGCGCTGTTGGCATAGCTCATCTTCAAAGACCACTCTAATCTGTGTAACCTGGCGGGTCCTGCTCGGGGAATTTGTTCCTTTCAGGGAATTAGCACTGTTAAGAAAAACTAGATGAGGAAAAACATCAGAACACCATTACTGCATCATTCTTTATCAGGTGATGTTCGCAAAATGCATGGCAATGTTAGTTTAATATGAAATTATATTGATAGATACCTTTTAAAGAAAGAGCTGTTTAGCAAGTAGTATTCAAAAGTAACCTGACTGTATAGTGGGAGGAAGGATCTGTGTAGTTTTGGCAGCTCCAGCCTCCTCTCCAGCACTACTGTGGAGGGGCTCTGCGCTCCCTTTGGCCTTTCGTACTGAAATCTTGCCCTCCTCATCCAAGCAAATAGCAGCAGGGAAACATCCAAAGGCTGAAGAGCGCTTGCTCTTTCCTGCATATGGATTCCTTAGTGGATGCTCTATGCCAATGTGATAGAGTAATTTTAATTGGTGAAGTCTGACCTGAATCTTCTTCTAAGTTGGGTCTCTTTGGGAACACAGTGTTAAGTGCAGCTATGCTAAATGGACTAGTAGGATAAAATAAATGGATAGTGAAATGGTAAAGGGAGAATGCTCCATCATTGGTATGATTTAATTAAATATATTTTCACTTCAGATGGATAAAAATCATAGATCTAAATGAGATTAATTGAAATTTATTTGGCTTTTTTCTTTTTTTTTTGACAGTTGCTAATTATTTAACAATTCTAGTAAAGAGCTGCTCATGCTGTTTCAGATAGAGGTTTGTAAGAGTTCCAGTGTGGCTGTAATATTTTCTCATATAGAATGTGCTGCACATCTCTTTTGAAAATGTAAGCAAGTTGAATACTTAAATTAAAATGTGGGCAAGAATTAAAAATACTATGGCTTTTCTGTGCTTAGATTCTCCTTGCAAAAAAAATCTGCTTCTAAATTATTTTCACTAAATGAAGCTTTTATGTCCCTTTATTTCTTGATTAGGAAAGCAGTGATTTGAAAAATTCAAGATATTGAGGTCTCAAAAGTGTCAGGGATGCTCAGCTTTTAGAAATATGCTAAAAATAAATTGCTGTGAATGTTTGTGGATATACAAATTTCTGATCAGTTTAATGGGTCAAACTTTCATATCATTAAAAAGGCAATAAATGTATGCATGCATGATCAAGTTAATATAAGTCTCAATGCATTCTGTGTAAAACAGAGATGTGATGCATCTAGTAAGTACTTATCTAAGATTTTTTGTAATGTGTTGAATCTGAACACTGCCTTAGTAATTTGCTTTTTTAATAGTTCAATTTTCTCAGTGTTAACGTATTAAAAATTGCTTTTGAAGTATTTTCTTGAAAACCATCAAAAGTGGAAGATCCAGATTTTTAGCTTCCAAGTGCAGGTTGTCACTCATGCTTTAAGTTCTGCCTGCTCATGAGTTGTTTCAATATCCTTCTATACTCAGTGACCTGATGGCCACAGTTCTTCTTTGTATTATTTTTTTGTTTGAGGCAAACTTCTGCATTATGCCCAGACAGTCTGACTTTCCAGCATTCTTCACATTTTTATTGTTATTTACTTACATGGGAGAAAATGGACTGAGAAGCTGACAACCAAGCTGAAGCAAGAATAGGCTTTTCACTTGGTACTGTTATAACTCGCTTGAGGTAAATCTTGCAAGTGACTGTCAAAGGTATGAGACAGTCGAAAGGCTCGGTGGCTGGGGTTGAGTGCTCTCTTGATGGCAGTTCACTGGAGTTGAATTTAATCTGCTTTCAAAATTCAGATTTTTTTTTTTTTAAAGAACTAAAGCTTGTTTTGTGGTATGACAGACCTTTAGATTGTTTTCCTTCTAAATTGTATTTCTCTGTGCCAGAGTTTTTCCACATCTGCTTTTTGATGAGCTGTCTGATTATATGTTTTGGGTTCATCTTGTTCTTTGTATGAGTTGGTGAAATTCAGATTTTCTTGCAGATAAGCCTTTGGCTTTTCTGTTGCTTCTGCCTTGCAAAGAAATTAATTCCTTCAAGCCAGTGAGTCTGCAGCTCCAGCTGTGACTGTAGATGAATGTTCTTGCAGGGTCATGTACTGTAGCTCTGAACCTAAATAAAAGGATTAACAAGAGTTCACTTGGAGGAAAAACGTTTAATTTCACCACAATAACTATGAGAATCCATAGGGAAAACCAATAAAGCTTTACTATTAAAATTGTTAACAAATGATTATTCCACCCTGACCCCCCCCTTCGTGCTATTATTGTACTTTTGGAACAGTAACAAGATGGGATTGACCTACTTCATGGTAGTACTTTAGTCCCTGGCCTACAAATGACCTTTTTCTTGAAAAATAATTCCTAGTTTAGTTCTTTTAGGAGGCAATGATGGCATTTATGAAGGAAACAATGTTTTCTGATGCGTTTCACGCAATCTTCTGCCCCAAAACTTTGCTTGGTGCAAAGGAAGAAGGGGCATCATGTAGATAGTTATACTGGGACCAAGTCTGACAGCCGGCAGTGCCCAGATGATGCATCTCATAGCTCCAGAAGAGCATGTACATTTTCTACAATATGCTGGTTTTGGCTGGGATAGAGTTAATTTTCTTCACAGTAGCTAGTGTGGGGCTATGTTTTGGATTTGTGCTGAAAACAGTGTTGATAATACAGGGATGTTTTAGCTATTGCTGAGCAGTGCTGACACAGAGTCAAGGCCTTTTCTGCTTCTCACCCCACCCCACCAGCGAGTAGGCTGGGGGTGCACAAGAAGCTGGGAGGGGACACAGCCGGGACAGCTGACCCCAACTGACCAAAGGGATATTCCATGCCATATGACGTCATTCTCAGTATGTAAATCTGGGGGAAGAAGGAGAAAGAAGGGGACATTCGGAGTGATGGCATTTTATCTTCCCAAGTCACTGTTACATGTGATGGAGCCCTGCTTTCCTGGAGATGGCTGAACACCTGCCTGCCGATGGGAAGTAGTGAATGAATTCCTTGTTTTGCTTTGCTTGCATGTGCGGCTTTTGCTTTACCTATTAAACTGTCTTTATCTCAACCCATGAGTTTTCTCACTTTTACCTGTCTGACTTTCTCCCCCATCCCACCAAGGGGGGCGTGAGTGAGTGGCTGTGTGGTGCTTAGTTGCCAGCTGGGGTTAAACCATGACACACAGCTAGCACAAACTGCTTTTAATGATTCCTGGCAGAAAGGGAGGATATGCATACATAGACCTCATTGTCTTGTCTCTAAGCTGCACCTCTGCCAAGGAGTCGGGGAGAGCAGAGGGGCTGCTGGCAGAGGGCTTCCTCACTCAGTAGTATCTCTGTTGGCTGTTGATGGCTGGGGTACGGCCCCTTTCCACTCGAGCAGATGGTGTGAAGGGTGGAGCCACTACTCAGGGCAATAGTCCGATCCTTGAGGGCCCTCCTGTCTCTAATGGAGATGTGAGGACAGGATGGAAGGACTTTGATCATAGTGATCTTGACTCTTTCCCCAGCATTTTAGGACTGCCAGCCTCAGGCAGCACTATTATCTGAGTAGTCAAAGCAATACTTGTATCCATTTCCTTGGGAAGGAAAACAAGTAATTAAAATTGACTAATGCGACTGCCCTTCTTGGTTTAAGAAATCAAACAGACAAAAGTCATCTAATTTTAAAGGTTAAAGTTTGATATTAGCTTTGTTTTTTGCTTCATTTGGGCTTTGGAGGCGGTCAGTGAATCCTGGTTGGTAGGTTGGTGACCCTTTGAACCCCTGGCTAGAAAATGCCGCAGCACCCATCTGGGTTGCCTGCCAGGAGCTCCTGGTGTGGAAGCCAAGGCATGAAGGCTGGTGCATGAACAGGTATCTCCGATAATAGTCTGAGGTGCTGCTTGAGCACACATTTAGCACCAAGAACTGGGAAGCATTTTGGGTTCTGTCATACGCTTTTCTGTTCCTTATTTTTACTTCAAAGACTTTGCCCGTTTGAGACATGTCTATGTATCTAGTATATATTTGCAAAGAAATATAATTTGTAAAAGTATTCTTCAATCTTTGTTTCATCAAAAGACCACCTAATGCTTTTTTTAGAGGAAAAAAAATCTATGGACAACACTGTGCTGTGTTTTAACAATGGTTTTCATTTGTGACCAGATGAGAATCATACTAAACTTTGAATGTTGACCTACTCTTTTTATTTCTTTCCTGTTGTTTTCTTGCTTGCATGCTCAGGAATGTGGTTTCAGTTTTTCCTCCTCATGATTATTTTGTGGACCACATTCTGAAACTATAGGGATGGCTGAGGAGCTGCAGTCTGCATAGAACTCCATGAACTTTTGTTCTTCGCTATACCCTTGCTCTAGCACTCTTTGAGCCAAATGTTTCTGATGGTCTCTTGTTTTAATACTCAATGTGGCTTTAATTAGTCACAAATGGCAAGTATCTTCTAAAGGTAGGAACTAATTTCAGTCAGATAAATTAGGCATGCTCTTTTATCAACTTCATTTTATCATTAGTTGGTTTGATTATTTTTTTGTGGCTGGGGGGTTTGTGGTGTGCTTTAGAGGTGTTCTCTGTTTTTCCTACATTCTAAAATGGTCTTAATGAAAGAGGTCACCTTGCAGAAGTTGCAGAGACTCTGTTGGAAGACACTTGAGTTTTAAAAGCATGTTTTGTGGAAACAGTTGGCGTGGTATTCCTGAGTGGGCTGGTTTCATTTTAATCTGATTGGATTTCCAGAAACTTAGTGTTGTAAGGTGAAAATTTTAGACCAAAGCCACTGCTTTGGTACTGTAATGGTACAACTGTCAGGTCTTCTCTATTTATGTATGTTAGGTCTTTCATTGTTGCATTGATGAGTTCACACTACCAGGATTTAAACGTGGACAGGGAACTACAATTTAGGATTTTTTTTTTCCTCTCTTGGAAAAGCTGCTTGATAGCTTGAATGCATACCAAGATTATAAGATGCATTCTGGATAAAGCTAATTTACATTAGCAATTAAAATGTTCTATATTCTGTAGCTGAAAAATGCTGCGAAGTTGGTCTCCACTTGGAAAGGTGAGCTGGGTTCTTTCTGTTTCACATCTCATCCAGAGACTGTACTCAACCACATTGTGTACTCTAAGCTACACCTGGGTAACAACTCATTGCCCTGAAACCTTCCTCTCCGTTATGTCTGGGCTCTCACTGAAGGCTGAGCAGGTTGTGTGGATGTAAAGGAAGGTACGCATTAGCCAAGACGGGTGGTTGCTGCTACTATAATGTGAGAATGGAGGGGAGCACAACTTGACTTTTTATTTTAAAGGCTAGTTTGATCTGAGAGCTAGTGAATTGATTTTTTTTTTTTAAATTTAATTTGTAAGCAGAGCAAACTGAGAGGAGTCAGTAATGAAATAAGAATATCACCTGATCATGCAATTTTTCAAGTTATTTCTTAACATAGAGCTGCACTGAAGCCTCTACTGTGTAGTAGGTGGTGAGGTTCTGTAGACTTTTAAGACAGTTACATAAAATTGGAGATGTGAAAGGACGCAGATTAGAAAAATGATTGCAAATCTATTTTTCCTTGCATAAATTAGAGTAACTTCTAATTTTTATGAAAGCATTTATGTGCATATACTAGTATTAGGTAAGTCATTTTCAATTCTGTAGATGCAAGATGGGTATCTGCATGTGGATTTCGTAAGCTGCTTCTCATAATAACTGAAGTATAGTGAAACACAATTGTAGCCATATCCTGAGTGACGCTTCGCTAGCATTATTTACTGGAGTAGGCAGCTGAGCTGTCCATGAGAAGTAACTGTATTGAAGCAGCAGAAACCAGAGTGTTCTTCCATGTGTTACAGATTGCTAGAAATTGGGTGGGACCTACTGAGAGATTGCATCTTGCACCTTAGATTTGATTAAGATAATTTTATAATGTGTATAAGGGAGAAAATGTGATATAGGTGTAATTCACAATAAAATGTGGCATCCTTCATAAAAGCAGACCCGTTGCCATACTGTTATGAAGAAGTACTTTTCCTGTGTCCTAGAAAGCATGTTTTGCCCATGAAGTTTATGGTGATATGCTTGCAGATATAGGAGTTAATTGCAGTACATGAAATCTGAAAGGTTAATTTGCTAGCTAGCTTACTGCATAGTTACTCTCAGTTAATTAAGCAGATGCATGCAACATTAGCAGTGCATGTTTTTCCAATTTAGTATTTGATTTAGAAAGAGAATACTTTGCAGAGTTACAGTATAACTAATGTAAGTTGCAGAGCCTTTTAATGTACTTGTGTGTGGCTATAAAGTCAAAACGCAGCTCTGAAGGATGCTGTGTCCAGAATTTTAAAGTATTCTTTATACCTAGACACTTAAGAAATATAGAACTTTCCAACTGAAATTGAAAATAAAGGAAAAATTTTAAGAAAAGACATGTTTCACGTTTACAAAAAGAATGACTTATGCTAAAATATAATCATTATTTGGAAATGCTATTTCTTTTCCTGAGAGAACTGAAAAACTTTTCTGTATACAGTGTGAATTAATGTCAACAAGTGAATATGTGGATACAGCGTAGTTGCCAAATCATTAAACCAACTAGGGATGACTGCTTCTCTTTTGATACTTCTATTTTTACGTATCATGATGATTTTCCATCTATAATTAGTCTTGTTAGTAATTGTGTTTCTTGCGGTTCTAGTTCTCCCTCAGGTGCATGTACCACAATTGCATCTGAATGCATAGAGAAAAAGTTTAAATAAAAAATTAGATTAAAAAACCAATCATCTGAACAAAAAAATCCTTGCAACTGCAGCATAACACTGAACGCTGAAGTATTATTGTTCTACTTGCTGTGGATTTGGTGACTTTTGTATTGTGTAACATGCTTATATTTCTTTTTAAACGTTTAGGAGTTCACCAGATCTTTTTGTTATGTGGTTGTTGAAGCATTATCCTGGGACAGCAGTAATGATTGATGAATACACTTCAGGTAAGAAATCAGATGTATGCCACTTGGTATAGTTGTTCATTAACTTTCCTCACATTGTTTTGGTTAAGCTTCAATAGTAGCAGTCTTTTTAACATTACAGCATCAAAATTCACTGAATATAAAATACAAATCTCTTGTCTACATGAATGTTTACATATGTCTCTCTGTAAATCATTGTGAGCAGGTTTTTGGTTTTTCTCCTAGATGTGGTAACTGACAATAGATGATGTTGCATGTTGTATTGTGTTTTAATGATCAAAAGATTATTACAAAATACGGTCTGTCATTTCTAATTCTTCTATCAACCCACCTGCTCCTGCAGGAATTAGTTCCATCTACTTTAAGTTACATCAGATTGGAGCATCTATTCCAGAAGGCTTCACTTCTCTAAACCACACTTGGCCTGGTAAAAAATTTTTGAGGTTTGCCCCTTAGTAAACTTTTTACCAGTTAGTCTGCTAATACTTTGGTAAAAATATGTCCATGAAGAGGAAAACAAAACACTTTTTTGTGTATTTGTAGTGAATTCCAGCTGTATCCCATGGGGGAGATGCTGGCTCTCCAGTGAATTCTGTTCTTCTGCCCTTTGTGATCCAATTTCATGTACTCAGATTTTGCGCTTAGAGCGTAGTGGTCATGACTAGTCTGGTGCAGGTTTCTACTGTGTCTCCATGTGTCTCAGTTTGTTAAATAGAAACTTCATAAGATTCATTTTTCTCAATAAATCCACTTCTATCAAAGACATGAACGTGCTGGAAATACAATGGAAAGAGAATGTGTACCAGCGTGTGTGTGTTTCTTTGCACAAAGTAGCAAACTCTCTTCCTCAGTCATTTTGTGTACAAGAGTTACCTGATGTTGATAAACTGTAAGATTATTAGTAATACATAATTATCCTATGTAATTGATTAGAATGATGGGAACAAACGTGCTGCTGCTATTATAGTCTTTACCCTTGCCACTGTATAAAAGCATTTCCTTAACTTACCTTTGAATATTATTTCACATTAGCAGTTACAACTGTAGGCCTGAATATAAGGGCAGTTTCAGGATTTCTTGAGTGGTTCAAGTAACTTAACTTGATCTTTGAGGCTGTGCCAATTCAGGATATTGTTGTGAAGTTGTTGATACCCTTGGAAGTTAACCCAAGCTTGTTAAAGCCTACACAAAGACAAGCAAAGGTTGGTCTTGATTCAATTCTTGCTCTGTCACAAGCTTCCTGGGAAACCACGGACAAATTCTTTATTCCCCATGTCAGTGGGAGGCAAGTTCCTACATACCTATGTGCTTGCATTTCTGGTAGAGAAGACAGTGTGTCCACAGTAGTGTGTGGTGGGTTTTTTTTGTTGGTTTTTTTTTTTTTTTTCACAACTGATATGCTCGGGGCTACATTGAGCTTTCTGTGCACATGAGGATCACCTTGTTGTGCTGGTAATGTAGAGCTGCTAGGCAGCCAGTGCTCAGAAGTGAAGGTGGTTACTGCCAAATGCACATTTCAGTTGAAGGAAAAGACTTGGACTTATATGTAAGTGGTGTCTTAGTACACGCATGGGCTTTAGTATCTCTGGGCTTCCAACCGCCCTCTTCTTTTCTTCCTTTGTAAGAGTACTGCGAAGATAAATACAGTGAAGACTGCATTGTGTTCAGGTTGGAGCCAGATGTCTTAAGGCAAGGGCACAAAATATACAAATGGATGACCCTAGAGTTTACTGTATTCTGCAACTTGCAGGCTGTAAGAGCATAAACACAGCAAATGCATCAAAATGTCAGTATCTGTTAGATCAAGATACCAGGTTAAGCCTAGACCTTTAGGGAAGGCATAGCAGCCTCCTTTCCCAGGGAGTGACTGGTAGCTGATGCCAAGAGAGGAAAGTGGAGGAAGCCCAGTACATGGTTGCTTCCCAGATCAACCTTTCATGATCTGCAGATTAAGGACCTCTGAGTCAGTGGTGGTTTCTGTGTTGAGTAGTCTTGGGTATGCTTTCCCCTTCTGTGAATTTGTCAGACTGTTTTGAACTCAGGTGAATTTTTAGGCTCTGCAACTTTGTGCTGTTCAGAATTCCCCAGCTGAATGCTGGGGGGAGGGAGGGAGCACTCCCTGAAGTTAGTGTTGAACATCCTACTTGCTAACTTCATTTAACCTGGGGACTAGGACAACGTGCTGGGAGAGTCAGGAGTTGAACAGTGCCCTTCCTGCTTCAGTGGAGTGGTGGGAAAGGACGATGGGTGCTAAGTTCTAAAGAAGGCATCTTTTTAAATAGCTAGACTAAAATCTTCCTGAAATGAAATGAAACTGAAGGGCTTCTGTGGCTCTCCCACTGCTGGTGCCTTTCCTAATGTGTAGATTTGAGGCAGCTGCTCAGACCTGTCTTGCTTTTCCCTTTGAGGTCATTTCCCATATTTTTTAATAATGATTTGGGGCATGTGTGGCCTTTATGTTCTGTACCTCCTGGAGTTCCAGAAAGCAACAGGGAAGATGCTCTGTCTCCTGAGCTGAGGCAGTTGTCCTGGCCACTTTTTTCCCTGACAGAATTCAAGATCGTGTGGAAGAAGCCATCATAAGTTTAAAATACCCTGGGGACACTCGGTGGGTTGAGCTTCCCAGCAACACATTAAAATATAGGACCATTAATCAGAATTGAACTACATTTTTTTCTCGTTGTTTTTCTTTTGTACATTTAAAACGTTGCTTTCAGATTCACAGACACTTTAGATGTTAAAAAGAAAAAAGGAATTATCCAATAGTGCCTTTGCTGCAAAATCATTGTACTGAGGACCTGACTGCACATATTCCAGCTAATGCGTCAAGGCTATGGAAGGAGTGTGAATATTGCATAAATCCACCTGACTGACTTAGATGGGGTCACAAAAATACACTGTGCAATATATATGATGTTAACTAGGTTAAAAAGAAAAAAGGAATTATCCAATAGTGCCTTTGCTGCAAAATCATTGTACTGAGGACCTGACTGCACATATTCCAGCTAATGCGTCAAGGCTATGGAAGGAGTGTGAATATTGCATAAATCCACCTGACTGACTTAGATGGGGTCACAAAAATACACTGTGCAATATATATGATGTTAACTACTGTGGTAGGATTGCTGAACTGGAAAAGGCTATGGCTTTGCTGAAGGTGAGCCTCTCTGAAAAGGTAAAATTTGATACCGTGAATGTGCGAAGTACAGAATAGAGTACTACACTTTTAAGAGTAAAGGCTTTTAAAATTCTGTAAAAGCAAGCAGAACCAAAACCAACTCTTAGCTAAAATCTTAGAGCTAGTTGAAGGAGAATAATTTAATTATACTGATTCTCCTTGTTGGCAGAGAATATTTGGGAGACAGAATTTATGCAGCTGGGTAAAAGTTGGGTTTACTTTTACTCTCCATTTCTGTTTTTCTTCAAAACACAGTGGAGATCTTGGACTTAATATCTGTTCCTGATTACAGAACCAACGTAACGTTGTACACTTATTTCCATCCCATCTGCCCTCATTTTCCCTTCCGTGTCTATATTTGGGGCAGAAAGTGATAAGGCAGCTCTTAGAAAGGATTGTCTCGGTGTGCAAAGCCTTCAGCTGAATCCTTATGAGATAAAAGGCAAGTTGGATGTAGCATATCAGTTAAGGCATTTTCAGTTGAAGACTACTCCACTGCATTTGTTCTGATGGCTTATGGAAAAGCATGTAAAAGACTGCCAAGCCAGCTTTCTCACTTAGAGGAAACTGTTGGGCACCTTGTTCCTCAAGTCCCCAGAAAATGGGCAAGGGTTTGCCCCTAAATCCCTTCTGGGAGGCTGATGGACACTGAACTTGCCTGTGGTACAAAATGGCCAGCTATTTAACCTCAAATGAAAAAGCTTTGCAATATTAGAACTGTGGTTGAACTGTTTGCTCACTGTTTTAAGCCTTCAAGAAGGGGTGGTGGTGGGGAGAAGAAGCAAATCCACTGCTGTGCTTGCCTGTGCAGGAAGGAGTGGCTGAGAAAAATGTGTTGGGAGTGTTTGGAAGGGGAGAAAGTGAGTTAGCCAATTTAATTAGACTAAAGAGAATAAGGTTTATCCACAGATCATCTGGATGCATGTGAATATATGGAGGTGGATCGTTTCTTGCCAGAGACTTGTATAAAATTGAAAAAACAGAGCAGTGGGGTTTTTTTTTTCTGTAGCAGGATATAACTAGATTGTAAACTTTGGCAGGACTCAACATCTGAATGCTTCTTGAAACTCTGACAATGTTTTTGTAAAACTGATTCTGGAACTGGAATAAATGAGAAAGTTTTCTATATTCTCCCTCATGTTAATTAGGTGAAACAGTAAGTTTTATATTTGTCCAGAAAAAGGTCAGAGCAAACAAGGAATCGAGAACAGAGGAGCCAAACAAGGAAAAGTAATGAGCCAATTTCTCAAACTGGCAACGACATACCAAAAGTTTGGAAAAAGTACACTTGCAAGCTTCCTTTATTATTATAACCTCTTGAACAGAATAATCCAGTCCAAACAGCTATGAACGCTTTCCAATAGAGAAGTTTACGACCTAGTTTCTGACTGAAACACAGTATCACAGTGTGTGGAAATAACTTAAATGAAGATGCTGGTGGCAGTGCCTCTAGAGTGTCCTGTTAGAAACTTGGTGTATTTAGGCATTCCTGCCCTTTGCAAATACTTGCTAAGTGGAGTCAAGTGAAGTGAACTTGAAACATTGGGGTTTTTCTGCAGGAGACATTTAAATGCCTGGGTTGGCATGCAGAATTTCCTAAGATGCCTGAATTTTAACAGAGCACTGTTTGGAAAAATAATCGTTCTAGGATTATTTCAACAGGAATTCAGCAATTACAGGATGCCTTTCTAGATCCTGTGTTCCTCTAGAGCAGTGAAGGGAAAAAAAGGTGCGTTTAGTCTGTTCACAATTATAAATCTGTTCTGGAGAGAGGCAGGGAAAACTTTGATTAGGCTTCGTTCGATTAATGGCCCTCCTGTGAGGAGCAGGGCAAGGAGTTGAGGGGAATGTGCTGGGATGGAGTGGGAACAAAAATGTTGAACTTGTGTTTTGAACAGCAAATTCTCTTAAATTGGAGAAAAATATTTCTTTGCTTCTGTATACCCTTGCAGGAGGCATCGGAACAGGCCATGTTTTGATTAGCTGCCCTGGTGAGAGGCTGGCTGACATGGTACTTCTGTGATGGGGAGGAAGCAACGCAGAAGTAAACTAGATGAGCTGTTACAAGTTGGGGGATTTTGGTTTTGCTCCCTTTTCCTGTGACTCACTGATGCCACTGAAAGCAAGGGAGCTGTGCTGATCTCCATCAGCTGTGGCTGTGACCAACACAATCTATCCTTTTCTTCTTTGTTTTCAAGGAGGTTGGGAGTAATCTTGAAAGCAGACCATTCGTGTGTCAGCCAAGAAAAGTTTCTGAATGCTGTTGAAATACATTAAATAATACTTGGTAGGCATAGCAAGAGCTATAGTTAAAATTCTTGCAGTGTTTCAGTTATAATTCCTTTATTATTCCAGTTGCTTATAACTTCCTGAAATGCTCATGTCTCAAGTTGAAATTTTCCAGACTTGATCTTGGCCTGATAGTGACCTTTCTTCTCTTTTCTTCTTTGTTTCTCTTTTCTCTGTGGTATTAAGTGAATATGGCTTGGGCGTTTCATTTATAATGAGAATAAAATAGTAGAATAATACACTTCAGCTATTACTTTAAAACTCGGAGAGTGAATAGCTCAAGTGGTGCAGCTGTTAGAGAAATGGTGGTGAAAATAATCAGAAGTGCTTCTTGAATCTTACCAGAATCTGTGAGAGGGGGCACTCAGAGGGCTACCAACTTTAGGTCTTAAAATTTAACTTTCTGTCCATCATGCACATGCATTACACTCCTTCATAATTATCACATGCAGTTATTTTGGCCGGATCAGTGATCAGCTGAATGAAGCAGTAGTCCTTGGTGAAAGAGCAGATCTGGTTTTCGCTGTTTGCCATGACCCTGGTGAGACAGGGCTCGTAATTCAGGAACAGAGCAGCACAGCTGGCAAGTGCTGTGCTGGGATGTGCAAGGGGAGCCCTCTGGGGCATTCCTCCTGTCCCACGGTTCAGGTTGAAAGTGTTGAAGTT
Organism: Aptenodytes forsteri; assembly: GCF_000699145.1. NCBI lineage: Eukaryota > Metazoa > Chordata > Aves > Sphenisciformes > Spheniscidae > Aptenodytes > Aptenodytes forsteri. The sequence goes on from NW_008795935.1 coordinate 685,805, forward strand.
TTCAGAAACTCTTCTCCCAATAAAACTGTTAAACAAAACACAAATTTTAAGTAAACTTTTTGACCAGCTCTACTCAAGCTGTAGGCTACAGTAATTTAAATCAGAACCCAGTTGTCCTAGGGGATGGAATTTATACCTGGGATGTAAAGGGTAGAAATAAATTGTCAAGTGCTTTCCTTTAAATTAATGGTGTTATCATGTCTATTTATTAACTTATGTAAAGACTACTGATGATGGTGGTGATGTTGCTAAACAGCAAATTGTGGGGTTTTACTTCTTGACTCATAAGATGTGTTTCAGGGAAAAAAAAGTCATGTGCCTGCCTGTTGGCTTGCACACAGACAAGCTTTGCCTTAAAGACTGTGGTTTTTGCCAAGGACAATCAGTGTGTGTTTCTGTAAAACATTATAAGAAACTTTTCATTTCTAGAATTGGTTTCTCTTTGTTTCTTCTGTTCCATGGGAAATATCAATTCATGTGCATTCATGAATCATCTTTGTTTCTGCTGTTAAATGGACGTGTCTTCCCAGTGACGAAGACAAGTGTCTGACTGAAAGCTGCAGGGCAGCAGTAAACAGAGGGTGAGAACAGAACTGCCAGCAGATCTGGCAGAGGTTCCCATTGTACTCTCCTGCCCTTTAACATACATTTTAAGTTAATTCCCTAACTCTGAACCTCCTGTGTAACATCACAACTCTCTGATCTTGTAGAGGACTGTAGAAACTTTCTTCATTGCCTGTCATAAACTTACTTTGGTTACCTGCAAGATCGTCCCTTGCAGGAGCTCCTTCCTGAGTGCTGTTCAGACACTGCTTCAGCAGCACTGCCAGCTGCTGGGTAAAAGTAAGGTGCCCGTGGCATAAACCCAGCTTTTCATATTGCTGGAGAATACTTATTTCATGATGGCAAATAGTACTATATAGATGGTTTTCTTAAGATTTAAGGATCTTGGGATTTAAGATTTGGTCAATAAGTACAGAAGTCCCATCACAACCACTTCCACCTCTAAAAAGCAATTGGAATATATCTGCTGCACCACAGAGTGAAACAACTGTCTTAGTTGCATTCATTTGTCATAAAAAGTAGAGTCTAATACCAGAACTTTAAAGAAAATTCTTCTGTGTTGCCAGTTTATGTCTTCAGAACAGGAGGGGCTGTTTTCTTTAAATCAGCCACCAGATTTTGGTCCGACTTGCTTTTCTTTCGATGGGATCTTGTCAAGTATATCTGCTGCACCACAGAGTGAAACAACTGTCTTAGTTGCATTCATTTGTCATAAAAAGTAGAGTCTAATACCAGAACTTTAAAGAAAATTCTTCTGTGTTGCCAGTTTATGTCTTCAGAACAGGAGGGGCTGTTTTCTTTAAATCAGCCACCAGATTTTGGTCCGACTTGCTTTTCTTTCGATGGGATCTTGTCAAGTGTGGCATCCTTCTGACCTGTCCCTGAGTAAGCCACAAACATCATAACTGTGTCAAGGACATCTGTTGATGAAAAAATTTTGAGGCTTGTTTTCCAGGGAAAACCCTGAATTCTTTCAGGCCTTCTGATACACGGCAAATGACTAAAACAGAATTGCTTGGAACAGGTACAGTAACCTTCAGATTCAGAAATCAAAATACAGCCTTATTTTTAAAGCTAGCCTTGCTCATCCTAATGGGAACAAGCAATGTATGCTTTGCTATTGGCAGCAGGTAGTGAGTACCACTGCAAATGTTGTGGGTACATGACAGTCAATGTGCAAGAAGTTTTAGGTGAAATGAAGTAGTCGAAACTTCCTTAAAAATGACAAACTTCTTTTTGTGATGCTTTCTTTGTCATTTCAGTCTGTCATTGAAGCTATTGTTTAGGTTTCCTATCTTCCATGCTGTCTTTGGGCTTATACTTTCAGTTAAATTTTTAAATCTCAAATTTTTGAAAGATAAGCATTTATTTCCATCACAGGTATTTAAATGAAGAGTAAATTATTGGAGTATCCAGAAATTTGTTTTGAGACTTTTGGCCCAACCTGCCTAAACTCTACACTTGGATGGGTGTGTTTTTGCAGGGTTACAGCTAGATGTTGGTTCTTTTGTCTTCTGTAGGATATTTAGGGTGGATTACTAATGGGAGCATGGGGCTAACTTTATCATGTTGGTTTTATGTTCAGTGGCTTCTGCATCAGTCTTTCCTTTGTAATCTTCACTTTAACTGCAGGCGTAAGTATTCTGCCACCCAGAATGGACTCTGGTGTTAGAAACTCTAGTAACAGAAGTCTTTCTGTCCTGGAGTATTTAAAAACTGACCAGTCATCCTTTAACCTGTTGAATCAAGTTTAATGGGGAGTGACAGTCTTAAGTCTTTTTTTTGTGCAGTTACTTTATTATTAAATAGTCTATGGTGATGAGTACTGTGGAAAAACTCAGTTTATCTCCTGAAATGCCAGTCTGCTAATCACCCTTGCTTTGTCACTTCTCCAGCCCCCATGTGCCTCCACTTATATGCATGCTCTGTAAGTTAATAAAGGGCACATCAAACAGAAAACCTAGTACAGGCAGAAGAAGCTCCCTGAAAGAGCTGGAGCAACTCCCACGAAGTAAATTCGCGGCTTGCTGAATGCTGCTGCTGTTCTGCTGAAGGAAGGATCAGAATAACACTTTTTTTTTTTTTTTTTTTGGTGCCTGGATAGATGTGCGAATGTGCCCCGGGTGCCTGACCTCCCTCCCCCACCTTCCCAGGCCCCTTGAAAGTAACCATAATCCTCCCAGCTCCTGTTTCCTCTGCCAGAAAAACACATCAGGTCTTAGCTTGGAAAATGTCCTGCTTTGCAGATGTGCTCTGTCCCAGGGAGGATGGCCCTCTCTCAGGCTGAATGCTCCGTGGGTCAGCTGCATGACAGTGTCTCTTCTCAGCCCTCTCAGAAATGATTAATTCTGGTTACGTTACTGCTCTGTATACAGTCGGGGTGGTCTCTTTTCTTATTTCGGGGATCAGTGTAGGAGGGCCGTGTTGCAGATTGCATACCATTGGTTTTGGACATTGGGTACATATGGTGACTCATTGGTTTAGTTTATCTGTCAACCGAAAATTCAACTTGAAAGTTTAAACTTGTTTTAGCATGCTTACAACTCAAAGTTTTTAAATAATTTTTTTTTTCGGTCACAATTAGCACATACTCTTTTGTAGTGAGAGGTTAAGCTTGTATTTTGCAAGGAAGTGGAGAGGATGGTGGCTTATTGCTGCAGGGCAGACAACTGGGGCTCTGTTGGAGGAGAGGGAGGGGGATGTACCCTTATGTATCACTGCCCCGAGTGGGCTGACTGGAAAAGCTGAGCCTCCACTGTGTGCCCCAGTGCTAATCAGTGTTGTATTTGGCTGACGGGGGAGTGAATTAGAAAACATTCAGTGCCTCTGTAAAAAGTAACAGCCTGTCTGTGACCATGAACTGGGAAGGGCAGCATAGGGCTGCCCAGTCAGGAAATCTTCAGGTACAGAGGCACCAGTGAGATGGCAGAGCCAGGGAAAGCAGCAGTCTGGAAAGCAAGAAATGGGAATCTTGCAGGAATATTGCCTTGTCGGCAGGTTCATGTTGCCGTCATCTGATGGAGATGGTACCTGCTTGGCTCCTGCCAGTGCCCAGCCTAGCCAGCCATGCTGTACTTTCCTAGGACAGAAGCTTTCTGTGTGCAGTTCAATTGCTTTGCTCGGACCACCCTTGGGGAGGCAAGATTACAGTCAGTCGAAGCTACGTTGGTGGCAGCGCTGCGTCTCTGCCGTCTGTAGGTTCAGATATGCTGGAGATTAGGCCTGTTTCAAGCTGTCTCTTTCATGACCATACCCTTCGTCTGATCCCAATCATTAAGAGATTAGGTTTCTTGAAATATCAGCATTTGTCGGCCCCCCTGGCTGGAGCAAACCACTTAGCCCACAGATGTGGGAAGGCTTGAATAGGTTTTCAGTGTGAAAGAAATGCTGAGTTCCTAAGATGTATAGTTTATACAGAAGAATAGTCTTTCACCTGCAGAGTGTTGGTAAATGCTGTTTTTTGTACTGTGGTCAAGGGCGTGCACTGATAAGCTGGTGGAAAAAGGAATGCAGTGATGGGTAGGTGTTTTTTCTAGGGAATGAATACAATAAAAATAGGAATATGCATCAGAGATGGAGAGTGCTGACTTCTTGGAGCTTCCTGAATGCACATTGGTTTAAAACTTTCTTCTTATTTTCTTTGAGGACTGTGTTGCAGGTTTTGAGCCTTGTATTTTTCAAAATAGAACCTTTGTCATAAGGAAAAGTTGAGTACTTACTACCGCAAGATCTATTAAAAACCCTCGAATGGCAGGCAAAGTAGAGAGTTTTTGATTCACGTGGTGCACTTTCTGAGGAAGAGTCTGTAAATAACCAAAAATGAGGTTTTTGATGCTTTGGCAATCGAGGATTTGGCCAAAGCTTTGGAAAAGGAGCACAAAACATAGCGCACGTGCTTTCATTTGTTTGGAGGGGACCTCTGCCCAGCTTGATTCCTTTGTATTGGCAAATACCAAATTTCAGTACAGATAAGCACTGTAACATTTTGCCACCATAAAGAAAAAAGGCCAAGCTCTGGCTCCTGTATCTGAAACCAGTTCCCAGACTTGTGGGTGCGGGTCCTTCCTGCAGTGCTGTTCTCCTGGCTGGGGCTGGGAATTCCCTTGATTTTATGCTCTGAGCAGGGATCTAGATCTAGATGTGTCTGAATCTCTGCAGCAAAGCTGTGAGCATTCATGGTAAAGCTTAGTGTGGGCAGAGCATGTGTGACTGTTTATTAGCAAAATGTCTGATAATTTCAACTTGCTTTGAATAGCTTTCACATTCTCATTAACTCTTTGCTTTCCCTGTTTTGTCAGTTCTTACTGGAAAATCCCCCCAAAATGGCATAAAATGTTATTGTCTTTTTTGTAGACTGTTCATAAGGGACACCATAATATGTATTCTGAGTACAAAGATGCATTCTTCTGTTTATTCATAGAATGGTTTGGGTTGGAAGGGACCTCTAAAGATCATCTAGTCCAGCCCCCCTGCCATGGGCAGGGACATCTTTCACTAGATCAGGTTGCTCAAAGCCCTGTCCAACCTGACTTTGAACACTTTCATAGGACAAAAACTAGGCTGGATTAGGTCCTTTGGATATTCTCTGCATTAAGGCAATAATAAAGTAATTCACATTATCACATACGGTTCTTTTGAGTCTTATTGAAATGAAGAGAATATTTCCCAGGTAAATGATGGTGGAATGGACATGAACATATGATATATATATAAATATATATATATATTAAAAAAAAAAAAATTTTAGGTTGTCTTATTTTCACTAGCTAACATGCAAAGGTATATTTTCCTCTTAGAAAAGAGTTTTTGGCCAAGTTCTACTTTTTCAAATCCACAGAGGTGTAATGGTTCTGCTGATTTCTCTGCAATGAGTTAAAATTTTTGCTTGTACAACTGAGGAGGCTCTGACCATACCTATGCAGAAAGTATACATTTTATTCTTTCTTAAAATCTCAAACTTTGAATACTCAAAAATTACTATTTTAAATGCACTTCACTTTTTTTATCTGCAAATCCTCCCACATAATTTACTTTAAGACAGCTGTGATTGCCTTCTGCTTGCAGATGTTCCCTTTTTCTTGAGATTTAGACTGACTGAAGCAGTTGGTCTAGACACTGTTGGTTTAATTCAAGGGGAACTTGCTCACTGATCTTTCGGTGTTAAGCATAGACAATGTGCATGTACACACATACCTACAGTATATGATACATATATTTAGAAGTGACTTAATTGTGTGGTTTGGTCTACAAAACCAAGGAAGAGAACAAGGCTGTTTTTGCAGGAAGATCTCACTAAATGGAATTATCTAAAACTCCAGTTCCACTAACAGTTTGCATCTGGCTGCCTGGGGAGGTAACTCCAGCAGTTAAGCCAAGCAAAGCAAGGACTGGATTGCAGCAGTTTACGTTTTTTTGCACTTGAAATTCCCCCTGTTTAACTTTACAAGTGGACTGGAAACTTAAAACTTGCGCTAGAAGGGGTGATCTCCAAACCTTGTTGTCTGGCATGGATTCATGAACTTAAAGAATAACTGTTATCAAGTCTCTGAAATTCAACCCATAAATTAGGGGGCTGGGATTCTCCGGGGACGCTGGTAGAGGGCTATGCTGTATGAACTGAGTTCTTGGCAGGATTGCTTTTTGTGCGTTTGCACAGGAGGGATGGGGATGCAAGGAATCTAACCCCAAACAAATCAGTCTTTTTGAGAAGAAAATGTTTATTGAAGTTGGCTTTAATATAGGTGCCATAGAAGGAGAAGTGTAGTGATATTTAAGCATAACATTGGCTTGAACGCGATGCTGTGTAGCTTCTCCTACATCTGTGAGGTTGCTCTGGACGTGCTGTGCGTTGCTGCAGCCAAGGTCAGGTGTGGGTTATGGGGGGTGTGTGTGTACAGACTGGCTATAGCAGTATATAGCAGAAGCATCTGTAAGCTGTAGAGCTTTGCCAGTATCACATAATGATTTGAAACACCACTAGGCTTAAAAAAAGCACACTTTCTCATAGTGTTGGCTGTTCAAGTGTGTAATGGATATTCTTCACCGCAACAGGAAAGCATATACAGTAATTAAAACACAGAGCAGAGGAATTAGTCAAATTTGGCACAAATGCCTGAGAAAGTGTCTGCTTTAGCTGTAGATATAAATGAAGCACTAGCCAAAATTACTTTCAAAGGCTTTAATTACATCTGTTTTAATTTAGGATGTAAAATGCAGGATATTATTTTTTAATATAAATTTAATTCATGGTTAACCTGTGGATTGCAATATCCTTCCAGGAGGAATGATGTACTTGGAGTGGGATAATTGAAAACTTCCCTTTTGAGCTGTTTGTTAGTCTGTGGCACGTCATGCTGTCCAGAACCGCGTGTTCTCCGTATATATGCAACTGGTGGCGGTGGATCATTTAGCAAAAAAATAAAACAGTTTTGATTTTAATGGAAGTGTATTATTATACAATAAGCTGTTCATACTGCAGATATGTAAACCAGTCATCAAAACCCAATATCTTTTCCACAGCCTCTTTTTTTTTTTTTTGAAGCGCACACGGTAGGACTGGAGAGTAGTACTTCTCAAAGTATTCTAAAACTGACTGCTTGTAAATGAGAAAAATAATGTGCTTGAGCTAGTAAATGTTTTTTTTTCTAATTAACCTTTTCCAAATAAGAAAGGGACCTTGTGTGTGTGTGCATGCATTCGTTCACATATTCTGTACTGCTTGATGGCTGCAGGAGTCATGTGCCAGTAAAGAGTGAGTTCAAAATGCTCCTGATAAGAGAGTGCAAGGTCCAGGCGAGGGAGGGACTGGCAGCCTTGCAAACCTGGCTGCTCATAGAAAGGATTTTGAGTGCCATTTGAAAAAACCTGTATAAATCAGCAGGTTCAAATGATCTAGGTCTGAAGGATTTGGGAAGATTTTCTGAATGAATTTCAAACACCACTGGCCACTGTATTGGATGAGTTGTGAGATAAATAGTGAGTTGGGCAAGAGAAGTGAGAAGAAAAGGTCACCTGTTGTCCTCCCACTCAAAGAGGCAGAGGAAGGGGAACCAGGAACTGCTGCTCAGTGAGCCTCGAGTTTAGTCCCCATGTAAACACTTACACCAATGAATAAGGTAATAGATTTAAAAATAGAACCTGTGTGTAGCTGTATAACAGAAATGTGAGTTAGAAACTATGTATCTGGGTAGCAGAATCATGGGTCTTAAATAGTTTAGTTACATAAATGTGGAAATTGGGCCAGAAAAACTGGAAAGCCTTTTTTGTCAAAATTATAGTATTGATAGTAGGAGGAGACTGCAGTTCATATAATGTGACTTGATTTTGGGGAGTAACGTACAATATTTTCTTTTGAAATCGTACTTAAAATACCATTTTAATTGACTAGTCTGTGAAAGTTGGCATGCTGACTGAAATTGAAAACTGGCAAAAATAAAATGAAAAAAACTCCCTCTCAAACCCAGAAACAGATGGCAGTAACAATATACAAGGTTAGGGAGTGTTATCAAGTGGGCATTGTGATGCTTTTCCCACCTTATTTTAAAATATCTTAATGTAGGGATGTGGCATGCTGATGCTTAGTGACAAACTCTGAGCTCTCTTCCAATTCATTGTATTTTCTTCTGCACACAGGGATGATTGGCTCTTTACGAATGGCTTAGCCTCAGATTCTGCTCACAGCAAGAGGATATATGTTTTTAGCAGGGTGTTCATTTTTCAGAGGAGTGGCTGCACCAGTGGTTTCAGGATCAAGTCTCTGAGAAGAGTTTGGTCCATTTTGTGTGTGTGCCTGTTAGGAGCGTCACTTTTTAAACCTCACCAGCAAAACTTTAATCAATTGGTGATGTGGTACTGGAGATCTTTATTGTAAGAACTTTTCGCTGTGAATATGAGGCTTGGGAAAGCTGAGTTTCTCAAGTAATTACTTCATGTGATTGTCGAGTTAGCTTGTTTAAGTTAAGTATGTAATCCATGAGACGTCTGATAAAATCTTGAGCATGTGGCAGTGCTGCCCCTTGATGCATCTTTTGTCCCATGACGTGCCTGTTAGAGTAGGAACAAAGTGATAAGGATGAATTTGTTTGACTTGCACCATCCCAGTATTTTAGTAGCTGCAGGTAGCATCACTGTGATAGCAGGCAATCATTGCTCTGCTTGGTCTTAAAAAACATTACTAAAAATATTTAGTTGTGTTACCAGTAGATATGCCTGTCACAGTTGCCAAAAACCAGCTTTTAACTTACATTCAGGCAAAGAGGAGACTCTGCTGTGCCAAAGGGAAGAACGAAGAAGATTCAGTGGGTTTGGTGGTCCTGTCCCTCGCTTTCTGAAGACACTTGGACAAAGTGAGGCCCACTGATTTATTCTCCAGACTTTCTTTAATTATGAAACCACGGAAATATTGGATACACACTTCAATTTCTCTGTTGTAGCTTGGGGACTTTGGGTTCACTTTTATTAGCTGATGGAGATTTAGAAACCTGGAAGCCTGTACTGCTTGGGAAGAAGTTATTTAGGAATGATAGACAGTGATGGTAGAAAAATGAGTTAGAATAACTCTCTGGCTGTCAAACACATCTTTGACTTATAACTAGTTGCTAAGTCTAACAGCAATGAAAGACAGAGCAAAAGCCACCTGCCTTTCCTTATTCTAATGCCTAAATCCTTAATAGACTGTCCAGCCCTGGAAGCTCAAAGCCCTTGTAATGCTACTACATCCTCAGGCAGGACTCTCAACGTGGCACAGCTTGGAGAAGAGAATATACCTAGACCATAATTTTAAAGCCAGCTCCCTCCAAAAGCTGACAAACAAAACCCATGTTGTATTTTGAAAGTAACTAGAAAAAAATCGTTACCTAGAGAAAACTCAAAGGAGTCAAAGACCATTAAAAAACCCCAACACTCCTCCCAGATAAACATTCTGTACAGTCAGTGTCCCCCAGAAAGGAAAGAGACCAGGAGATTTAAAGTAATAGGGGATGCAGAAAAAATAATCTGCTGGCCAGAAGTTTTGACCTCTAATAGTAAACTTGTAAGTACTTTGTGCTGCCTGCGAGTGCCCAGAGGCGTGGCTGCTTGGTATGCAGGGAGTACCCCTGCTGAAATGGGAAGGGGGAGACTCTGGCCTCTTCCATGCATGGAGTTCATGCCACAGGGATCCTGCTGTGTATGGCAGGCTCTCCACAGCAGACCCGGGATAGATTTCAGTTGTGGCCCTGGTGCGTTCTCCTGTGGGGCACCTGAATGGTGTGCACCTGGCCTCCAAGCTACCTGTTCCTGACAGATCATAGAATCATTAAGGTTGGAAAAGACCTCTAAGATCATCAAGTCCAACTGTCAACCCAACACCACCATGCCCACTTAAACCACGTCCCTAAGCGCCTCATCTACTCGTCTTTTAAATACCTCCAGGGATGGGGACTCAACCACTTCCCTGGGCAGCCTGGTCCAATGTTTAACCACTCTTTCAGTAAAGACATTTTTCCTCACGTCCAATCTAAACCTCCCCTGGCGCAACTTGAGGCCATTTCCTCTTGTCCTAAGATGTTTGCTGCTTCTTCCATCTCTACCTCTCACCCCATACATCCCCTTCTAGAATAATACAGGAAGTATTTGAGTATACTCTGCTGGTGTCTCTTTTGTCTATGAAGAAATCTACTGCATAATTTTCAGGCAAAGTGGGTATTACTGCAATTCTTGACCTCTGCGCTCCCCTACTCCCTGATACGCTCTGCTTCCATCAGTTTTGTGACAGAGGGAAGGGAATGGGTTGTCCCAAGACTTGACTACTTTTGAACAAGCAGCATGCAGTTAAATGCATTTAAATAGGCAAATAGATTATTAAAAATATCATCCTTACCCAGACATTATTTTATTCTTACTGCAGTGGTCTGTATATGTGCAAACTGAAGATCAGGGTCCCTTCTGTTGTGTACTATGTGTGAAGCAAAACCATAGACCATGGCCAAAAGAGCCTAAACTATCAGTTGCCAAATATAGTACATCACTGGGTGATCTGCTAAACTTCTTTCTATAATAGTGTGCGCTTTGAATTTCCTGCATCCTTCTCATTTAAGAAGCCTTAGAATTTAAAAAGCCTCCACAGAATAAAACATATCACAAGTAATCCCTCTTCTTCTCCTTCCTCCCCCATTGCTTTTGAAAGGATGCACTGCCATTGCTGTGGAATTATGATGTAAAAACATGGGAAAGTCTGTTGCAACATTGAAATATTTAATATTAAATGCAACTCAAAGGTCCTCAAGCTCAAAAATTTCACTGTGGTGGTGTTTTGTCTTTACCTTGCTTTACCTATTGTTGCATTATCACTTGCTGTACACACACCTTGCAAACATGTCTTTTTTTAGTAAAAGAGCAAGTAACTTCCCCATGATTATTAGCTGTCTTGTATTTATACTTATGTTGACTGTTCTATATATTTATTCAAAAATCACAATCTCTTATCATAGTAATAGTGTTGAGGAAGAATGTGTTAGAATACCTAACACATTCCTGGGCATCCAAGAACTGCTGGGGCGATCTTGCCTGAATTTTTCATTTCTCAATTATCAGGATTTTCTGTTAGCGAAAAAGAAGCTGCTGCTGCTACCTAAGCTGAGAATAGCTTGTTGATGTTAATGATCTTTTAGAGCATAGACTATAAACAGAAAGAAATCTGAAATAGAAATCTTCTGACTGCATAATACAAGAAATAACCAACATCTAGTTAGAATAACTGTTGAGGCTCTTATTTTAGGAGCTCTTGCGGCTGCTGTGGTGCGTTTTGTTATTTTGCCTTAGTTCATTATTTTAGAGATGCTTGTCTGCACCTCTGCAGAGGTGAAAGGCTGCTTTATGTAAGCCAACACAACTGCTTCATTGTCCGTTGCTCTTGCTTGAATTTGGTCTTTGAACTTGTCTCATTCCTTTTGCATTTAATACCACCAAATGTGAAGGTGACGGGCAATCTCCAGTGTCAGGTACTTCTGTTGCTAGAGGAGGTCAAAAATTGAGGGTTGCAAGATATGGGGGAGCTCTGAACTTCTGGATCTGAATGTCGCTGAAAGTGCAGGGAGAAGCTGATGGTGTGGAGCAACGTTCAGTGGTGGTAGCCCGCTGCTTTCCTGCATTTATCTTGTTGGATAAATAATTAGTTAAGATCATGGTTGGCATAATTCCTGTTGCCTCCGTGTTACCTTCCGCATGCTGTTATCACTACAGTAAGCTGTGCAATTGCTGTGTGCCTCATGTCGGCTAAGGATCACAGCAGAATTAAACTCAGGTGGGCGAAATGGTTAACTCCTGCTGTTGTTAGCCCTTCCCATCCCCTGGGGAGATTTCCTTTTCAGCTGGACTCCTGCCCGCTGTGAAACTTCTCCTTCATCACAGTAGCTCACAGCTCAGCACAGCAAAGCCAAACCCAAACCAGTGTTTTTATGTTCAGAGTAGCCTTATACTTGGGCCAGCCCAGCCTGCTGCTGGGTGGGCAGCCTCCGGGCGCAAGGATGAGCTGTGTCGAGGGAATAACTACTGCAAGTCCTCTGCATTGGTGCTGCCCGGGTTCAGCTGCGACTGCCTTCAGCGTCTCCTTGCAGGAATACAATGTTTTGAAACTTGTTAGTTGTCCTGAAAGAAGAAAATACAAACAAACCACAGCTGCACTGCATGCTTTGAAAGTCATGGAAATGCCAATACTTTACGAGTAGGGTTTTTTGTATGCCATTTAATGCTTTTTGCAAAGAATCATAGAAAATACTGATTTAGGGATGAGCAAGCAGGTTTGGCTGAAGAAAGAAGCAATCCATGCTTTTTCACACTGCTTGAACTGTGAGATTTATTCTTTTGGAATTTGTTGTCTTTGGTTAGGAAGAGGCAGGAATTGAAATCTTCTTTCTCATTCTTTCTGAAATACTTCAGCATTTCCCTTTTATTTTTTATTTCTTAATAAAAAGAGCTTGACAGTTTGCTCCAGTTTTCTAGTGTAGACAGAAGAACTTCAGACTGATCTTGTTTTGTTAACTAGTTTAGAAAGTTTTATAAACTTTAGAATTCCTTATTTGGTTTTAGAATAGGTTATTTCTGGTCAGTTAACACAATTCAGAAATGGATCATAAACACAAAGCATCCTATTGGAACCAGCATTGAATACTTACTCTGTTTAATCAAGTGCTTTTTATTTGCAAAGGCAAAGTGGTAGGAAATAATTAACTGGCTAAACTTACATAAGATTAAACTATTTTCTTTTTAGTTTCTTATAGAAGACAATGTATGTTATAATTTGATAGGTTGAGTCACTAATCTAAAGTGATTTAAAGTGCTGTTAAGTCAAAAAGGTCCTGTTTAAGGAATGTAAAGAAGGGAAAAAAAGATTTATCTTTCCCTTAACGTTCATTAGGTCGGTTTCAGGGTTTTTTTCTTGTATTTTGGGAATCACTCCCCCCGCCTTAATTGGTGGGATGAGGCATAGTTTTTATAAAACTATCCTCTCTGCCTGTAAAGTTATATTCTGGCTTTGTTCCATTTACGTTTTCTCATCTGTTGAGTCTGAGCACTGACAAATACAGGCGAGACATGCAGCCTTTACTTGCAGTAACTCTGTCAGTGCAGGTCGCTTGCTTATTCCGTATTTATCTGTTCATTTCTCTTAAAGCTCATTAATCCGTCAGCATGACACAATCCTTCCAATGAGATTGTGCCAAATGTTACAGTAGCACACCAGCAGAAACCTGTGTGCCATTTATTTTTCCAGAGATTAAATAAGATCATTTTCCTGTCATCTAATATTTATGCCCAGTGCAGGCAAAATTCACCAATTTTTTTAAAGAGGAAATAGCATAGCCATTCAACACTATTGCCTGAAAACTTAGTTCAGGCTTTACATACTTACTGCCTGACCCTCTACCCTGCAGCACTTGCTTCGAAGCAGAAGGGTAATGGTGGGGAGAGCATGGGATAAGCTCGACTGGGAGGGAGAGCTCAGCACTCAGGACTCCAGTGGCATTTAAGACTGAGCTTCAGAGCTGCTCAGGAATTACTGCTGAATTACTGAATTAATTTCAGAATAACATATCCTTAAAGAGGATGCGGGGGGGGGGGGGGGGGGGGGGGGGGGGGGTGTTATATTTTATAAAAAAGAACAATTTTTTTTCGGGGGGGGAAAGGGAAGGGGCTTTTTACTTTTTCTTAAAATAATGCCACATTAGCTTAATTTATGGGAAGAGAAAAGGCTTCTGCTTGAAGTATGGGGCTTCCACAGTTCTGGCTGATACATAAAAATAGCTGGGAGTGCGGAGCATCCTGGAGAACCTCAGGATCCAGTCTTGGCTTCTTGATGTTTTCAAAGCCTCATAATTCTGCAGATGGAGCTGGCCTTTGCAGCCATGTCCCCAGGTCGGTCTGAATTCCTTCAGATCACTTACACTTTTTTCCTCTTAATTCCAATGTATGTGGTGTTCTCTTGTTCGTATGCTGTTTATTAAAAACAAAACAAAACAAATCCCCTCTTCCTACACTGCTTAAAATGTTATCCTTACCTGTTAAGCATCTGGAGCTTCAGTTTCATATGCTGTATTTTTTGTGAGCATATGTTCATAAAATGACTCGCGCAGAGTATTTTGATTATTTGTTAATCTCTCCATCTTGCTTTGAAAGCACCCTAGCATTATTTAAATGGTCATTTTTGGATGGTGGTGGTATTTATTAACACGAAGTCTGAAGTACAAGCAGTGTTTTCTTGCAATTGAGACAGGCAGATTAAAAAAGTCCTTTAATTTCAGGACTTACCCCAAAACAAGCAGCTGTTTGACTTCAGCTGAAAGTGCAAAATGTTTTGGTCCCCTCTTTCCTGGCATTGACAGGATTTTTGGACTTTTGCCAGCGATACAGAGCACAATTGAATGTATGAAGAAGGATATAGTAAAAAAAACAACCCAGCAAAACAAACATCAGTGGTAGGCTTTTATGAGTCTGATTCTTTGCTCTTTATGCTGCCTGAACTCTCCTTTTTGTCGAAGCAGTGAGTTTGTGTTAGGTTTGTATTAAAAATACTTTTTCTTCCTTCTCTTTTTCAGTTCTTCGTTTTTGTCTGTTTGCTCTGCTTTCTCTGTTTGCTCTTGTTCTCTTGTGCACTTTTCCTGTTCTTTCATTAATGTGGATTTTCTTTTCCACCTCCTGCTCAGAGCTACAATACCTTTCTCTCAAAATCCATTTTTCTTTTCCCTGTCTCTCCTGTCCTGCTATTTCTAACATTCTTTAAGCTGTATGTTCATTCTTCTTTCTCTCCTTCCCTGCACATGTGCCTTGGTTAGGTCTTCCTCTTCCCTGTACTTTTCCAAAATAGTCAACCTGCTAAAAAAACCCAACCCAACACAACCCCAAACCCAAAACAACATCCAAACAATAAAAATCCCAAGCCTGGGGCATCCTACTGATCAGGTACTTCAGGTTCTTGACAATGTGGGAATGGCTGTATGTATGTAAAGCCTTTGACTTCTAACCTGAGTGAATACAACCACAGAAATCCTTTTTGTCAGGCTTCTAAATGCACAAAATCTTAAGTGCCTAGGAACAGGTTAACAGGGAGAATCAATATATTAGAAGAGTGTCACCTGTGCTACTAGCTACAGCTGTTACTGTGTCCGCATTTCCATTATAAATTTTTGCTTTCAAGGGTTTATAACTGCCATTAAAATTCACTGCTGACTGAAACTTGGCATACAAGGACTAAGCCTGGAGCAAACTCCCCCCACCCCATATAACTTTTTAAGACAAAGGAATGCAATGAAAACCATTAGTCTAATGATTAGAAAGGCAGCATTGTTGCAATCAAAAACCTGCTTAATTTACTTATTTTGTATGTTAGTCTTCAATGTGGACTTGTACTTTAGGTATTTTGGAACAGGAAATTGAATGGACTAGTAAAAAAAAAAATTAAGAAAATAAAACACCTCCTTGATAATGCTTTCATGATATCTCTTGGAATGGATTTCAGTAGGCCATTTATTGCATAGCTCTACTGCTGCAAAACAAATGCCTTAAATTTTATACATTAAGCCAACTGAATGTAGATCATCATATGCCTTAAGAAAAATAGAAGACCATTGTATAGAAATCAGGAGACTGAATACTCCAGGCTCTTGGGTGCCAGGATGCTGAATGCTTCAAACCTACTCCAGTCGGACCAAGCAGGATGGGGCGTCCCTGGGCAAGCTGCAGGCATGGGGGCTCTGTCTGCCGTCCCTGAAGAGGCATTTTCAGCTGGTGACCTGCACAAGGCGGACTGCCTTGCTCATCTGTCATTGCTGGGGAGATGCCTCATTTCTGGGCAGGTGAAGTTGAGACAAGCAGGATCCTGTTCTTAATGAGGTAATTTAGGTCACCCAGCAACCACCTGATGTGGGGCAAATTTCTCCTGTCTAATTGCCTGTGGGCAAGTATCTATCCACACAGCCTGCTGCCAGAGCACTTGGTGTTAATTGGCACCTCTTCCTGACGTCCTTGCAGGGAAGCCTTAATGGGAAGATAGCCCTTTCCTTCTAAAGGTAAATGGTGGGATTCAGGCTGCTGCAGTGTTTGGAAGTTAACGGCATAGCTGTTCTTGAATAAATCCGTATCTGTGCGGCTCATCTTGCATATTTAACAACTCTGATGTCACATGTGAAGTAAAAAAAAAAATACAAACAGAAAAGATGTTGGGAAGGAAAGAGATTTAAAAAAAAAAAAAAAAAATTAGTGACCAAAGCAGGTGTTCTGATCTGTGACATTAAAGATGCACTAAATGCCTAATTAAAGACAAATGTTGGAAGTCGGGGGGTGTGTGTGTGTGTGTGTGTGTAAAATATTTGAAACCCAATGTATGTAGCTATTGATTACAGTAACAAAACATTGATTTGGATGGGAACAGGGAGATAAACTGACCAGCAGAATTGGCAGTTTCCTCTTACAGTGACTGATATATAACAGCAAATTTGTGTTTTGAGTCTGAAGTTGACTTTGGCTTACGAGAATGAACAACGTTAGAGGTGTGTCTGTCAATGGTTTGTCACTTGACTTTTTTGGACTTTTTTTTTGGTGGAAAGGGGCTTATAGGATGAAAAGCTAGTGCTTATTCTGTCAGAAGCCAGCTGTGTGAATGCTGGTCACAGCAAACCAGCAGGGCCAGCCACCGACTCACTCCACTGCTGCCAGGCTGAAGGCAGGACGAGTGAGCTGGCTGGTGAGTCAGCCGGGTGGCAGGGGAGCGACAGGGAGGTTTGGTGCATCTGCCCCTGTCGGCCTGAGCCCCGAGGGAACGGTCAGAGGCTTCCTTCCTTCTCCGGAGCATCTGCCTAGTAACGCTGCTGCTTTTTGGGTGCCTTATCAGGCTGCCATGTAAGTCAGCCTGGTGAGAAGCCACACGAGGAGTGTGTGTGTCACCGGCTTCTGGCAGAGCGGTGCCGGAGCACGTGTGTGCTAGTGAACTTCTGGCGTGGTGGAGAGGTTTTGGCTGCTGGCATGCCTCCAGGGGGGCTTGCCAGCATTTGTGCAGTAGCTGTCCTTCAGGGAGTAGTTATGAATAAACAGCTGGATAAATTGCCTTTTTTCCTGTCTCTGAATTCTGATACTGTAACACATGCCCTTAAACTGGCCTAGCTAATATTAGAAAATGATTGGGTAAAAGGATGAGAAGATTTATTAATGCTTTTAAATGACCTCAGACGTATTTTTGTAAGAATGGGAACAGCCTTCCTACCTTTTATATTGCTTTCTGTATTAGAGTGGGTGTTTATGATATAACCTGGAACTTCTCTCTTACAGTCTTGCCCTTCTTTCTCCTCCAACACAGCAAGCATTTGAAGCTATGATCACTCCCCTCTTGCTGTGTTGGTGTCTTTGGGGCGTGTGTGCATGTGAGGGGGGGGAAAGCAGGCTTGCTGGCAGAGTCTTACTTTATCACGTGATTTAATTAGAGGTGTTTTCAATAAAAGTTTATAGAAGCTGGTTCGAATCATTATAAATAAAAGAACTGAAATTCTGCTCTGGTAGTATAACTTAAAATAATAATGACCGTGATTCTTCATTCTTTCCAGTGTCAGAGGAACTGCCCGGCCTTATGGCCAGGCTTCCTGTCTCTTCTGAAGGCTTGTTCAGGAAATGGCAAAATGCACAAAAAGGGTCTTTGTCATTGAAAAAGTTTGTTATTGTGCAATTGAAGTACAGCTGTTACATATTTCCTTACTTAAATTCGGACCCTTCCTGAGGTTTCAGTCCTCTAATTATTCTGCCCAGGTCACTGGTCTATTTTGTCTATATTTAGCGTATGACAAAAGTTTTCTGGTCAGCTGAAGACTGAAGAGCCTTTCTGTAAAACTCTTCTCCACCAAATATTAACTACCAATTTTCTGTTGGAATAAATAATATGAAATGTGGAAACTGGAGGGTTTTATAGAGAAGTCTGAATGCATAAGCTACATCACTCTTTCCAGGTTTCTGCAGGTTCTGAGAACTGT
>NW_008795935.1:703907-714753 GCF_000699145.1 Aptenodytes forsteri
TGTTGAATGGCTATAATGACTATATTAGCTAAAAGTCCTGTGTTTCAGCTAGTTATTAAGTTTATTTCACCCTTAGATAATGGTAGTCCAAATGTTCTAGTCTTAATTTACTGGATGTATTTGTGATTTGTGAATGCTTCAACAGTTCTGGAAGAGATGTAAGTTAGGGGCGTGAATGCAAGACTGGCTTTCTGGTGGAAGTTGTTCTGATCAGTAAGGTAGGGAATGAGAAGTATGTTTTTCTTTTTCCTTGTTCTAAGGTGTTACCTTTCTGTTCCCCTCTAAGAGTTATAAACTACAGTGCTCTTGCTATTCACCTTTCGGATAGTGGTGTTTGCAGATCGCTTAACAATAAGAAAATTCTGGACTGGGACATAATGATAGATCTTATGTGAGGGATATTGTGAGATTTTATGTACCAACACTTTTAAGGTAGTAGAAAATAGGAAGAATTATAGAACTTTGAGGTAAAAGCATTTGCCTTGGGTTTTAAACTGTTTTTAGCTCTAAGTGCATACTGAACACAGTTCTGATCACTGAAAATATTTTTTTCTCTTGTGAAAAACCACAAAAGCTGGATAATTATTGGCCAATAGGGATCAATGACAAGCAAAACAGTTTTTGCATTTCCATGGTTTGGTTTTAGATTTTTAGACGATAACAAGAATAGACAAGGTAGTGCTGTGAGTGTGATGAAAATAGTATCTCTGGATGACATTCTCTAATTGATCTCGTATCATCTTGATAGTTCAAGTTTAGCTCCTCCCTCTACGAGTGGACCTTGTTGCTAATGCATCCCCCTGGGGATGAGCTGGTGACTTCTGAGAAAGTAGCTGTATCCTTTGGAAGTAGAGCCCATGACAGAAAGCAGGCTTATACTGTATTTCAGCATGCCTTTGGAAACAAATTCCCTTCTTCCAGCAAATTTCTATGCTGTGTAAGACACCTAAAATCTCCCTCATGGGGTTTAGACTGTAACTGTAGGCCTACCACCTGACATGCATCCCCCCCCATCTTCTTTTGCAAAAGTATTCCTACTTATTCTGTAATACTCTATGTATGGTGCTGAGTGGCCATCTGAGTTGCAGACACGGTTAGGTACAGTTTCTTTACCTTTATCCATGAATAGTTCCCACAAAGGGTATATAGAGAAAGCCTGGCAAGAGGCTGGAGTTCCCCTTCCTGCAGCAATAAAGGTATCTTGATGGGCTATAATGCAGGCTCCTGGACTAGCAGAGAATGTCTTGGAGGAAAGAAGGCAAATACATCTTTGGCACTAATATATATATATATATTTTAATTATAACATGATGCTGTTTGGTTGTATTTAGTTACGTGGTGCTATTTACATGTAATGAGTATATGTATTATCATAGCTAGGGAATAGACATAGTTGAACAAAAAGTAGTAAATGGCAGAGCCAGCTCACCAGGCTTTAGCTTTGAGCAATATAGTACAAGTAAAATGAGCTGGTTTTGATTAAGTGGCGCTGAGATACATACTGGCCAATAAACACTGTTTTTGCACTACACGTTCTGCCTTTTAAGTCAGCTCATTAGCTTTATATCGCACCCTCTGCTTTTTTGAGCCATGTTAATTATAAGGTGCTGCATAACATAATCAGAATGCTTATACATGGATTTTGCATGAGCAGAGAAATGGTATCTTTCAAAGTACCTGGAGGAGATATATTTGAAGTTAGCTTTGGCCATTTCTTTTTTTCTTTGGAAAATGTGCTAAGTCTGTTGGTGAGAAAGGGACATCAGTCTTAGAGGTGTCAGTTCAGCTCAAAGCCAGTGTGCTGAACTCGGCCTCGTGTTTACTTCCAGCTAAGGCTGCTGCATCAGAAATCCTGCTCTTGCGCTGAAGGTTTGAACGTCAAAAAAAAAAAAAAGTCTTGTTACTAGGCTTGTGTATACCTAGAGAGTGTATGTGTGTCTGTCTATTCACATGCATTCATACGTGCCTTAGGGTGGTCAGTGTGTGGGCTAAAGCGTGTCTATGGGAAAGGATGGTAGCAGGTTGGTTTTGGTTTTGCTTGGCGCCAGGAGAAACTTCACAAATTTTCTTTTGGAAGGAATACTATTGCTGATCAGTGAGGAAAATCCTCTGTGTCGCCCCTGCTACGCTGATGGCTTTACCAGAGCAGGAAGCTGCCGAAGGCCCAACCTTCAGTGACGCCCAGCTTGGGCACGTGTAGGCTCTGACGATTACAGATGTGCAGGTTGCTTGCCCTTTGCTCTGCCCCCAGGGCCAGCTGTGAAAGCCTGGGCATTGGCGTGGGGAGCTGCAGCCCTTCGTGGTCTGCCTGAACTGTTCATGCCGCACCTGCCTGGGATTGTGTGTATGTCAGTGAGCAATAGGCTTCACTTCTTGCCTTAAAAAGCACGCACACACACACACACACACCCCCCAAGAGGACATCAGAGGAGAGTGATGTTGGAGGAAGAGGAACAGTACTTCACTTGTTCAGACAGTTTAAAATGCCTTAGATGGAAATAACAATTGCATTGTTTTTTCAGTGACAACAAAAGCCTTGACCCAATGTTTGACCCTATGTGCTTTTTTCCCTCTTGTTTCTGCATCTTCTAGCCAAGGAAGAGCCGAGCTGAAGCTTTGGGCTGCCTACAGGTTTTCAGGAAGTGGTGACACGTAGCTCCAGCCGCTCTCCCCCCCGCTTTCCACATATTGTTTCTGAATTTGTCAGAGAACATGCTGAGATGAGAGGCTGCTATTTTTTTTTTGTCAGGTCTGATGCTGAATGGAAGCAGCTGCTTTATTTAGAATATGATGGGGAAGAAAAACATAGCTTAGGGTTAACACCCTCCTGGTGTTTATCCATAAATATGAAATAGTGCAAGAACACCAGATACATATGGAGCACTGTGATTGGCTGCTGCTGATGTCATACTGATGTCACTCTACCCAGTAAATGAACAGATCAGCTTTCCTTATTTGTATAAATTCCATTTCTAGCAGCACATTTTTAGGGCATTATTGCACTTCTTAGGTGATGGAGGACATCTAGGCCTTTTTTGAGTCTGGCAATATTTTGTCTCACCATGCATAAATATGTGCACCTGTGCCCTCCCTCTTTGCTTTTTTCTTTTAACACTTGTATGTGAGCAGTTGACTTTTCTCTGAATTAAATGCTAATGAAATAGGTGGGAGATTCAAGCTAGCTTTTAAGCCTCGCATGCTATGATTGCAAGTTTAGGGAACAGGAGCGTGTATTTGGGAGGATGGATAGATGAGGATGAGTGGAATTGCGGGGGGAAATAAAAGGTAGCTTTGTGGAAATGATCAGGTTTCCACCCACCTGTTCCTCTTAAATCTAGGTCAATGTGTGAATATTACAGTGTTTTTTCTACCCAATGCTGGTGTATTGTAAGATTATCAATGCATTTCAAGGTTATTTTGTTAACATACCAATATTCCATGACATGCATGTCAAATTAGCCAATATTTCTAATACTCTTAAGTAGAAATAGAAATTCTAAGAAGCTCTTAATAAAGGACAGGGGAAGGACATGAAAAAGAAAACCTCTTGAAGTTTGGGATTGGTTGGACTTTCTCACATTCTAAGGCTCTCACTCTAATCTAGCAATAACATTGTTTTTTTTCTGAAAGTTGGGAAACACCGTTTCCAAGCAAAGCCTTTAAGTAGAATGAATCTGCTTGTATACATAGAAATGTATTGGAAAATGGTTATTGCAATATTTTTCTTCCATTTCTTTTTAATAAAAACTCCCTTTCTGTAATCCATCTCCCTCAATTGACCAGAAGTGACACTCAAACTGATGCGGTGGCCCCTTGCATAGTTATAGGAGCTGTATTTCCAAAGGACTAAAAAAAATCATTGCTATCTCAACTCACGTGACTGCTCAGGAATATTTTGAATGCTGTAATGTTATGGATTCTTTTTAGGATTAGCAAAATTTTAAGCAAGCAGCTTGACTGATGCCTTAAACATTCTTTGTGCTAGATCTCCTCTGTCTATATACTTCTGAATTTCAAATGGCCAATGACCATAAATTTTTCCGATTCAAAAGGAGGCAAAAAAGTCATTATAAAATGCAGTGGGCTCTTAAGGGGTATTTCTGAGTTCCAGGCTAGATCCCTGTCTCTGACAGGCTGTAATTATGGATGAGCTGCAACCAATACTGATCCAAACATACATAAGAATTTAATGCACAGATTTTTGCAGGTGGTGCCTTGGACAAGTCTAGCAACCTAAATCAGTATTATTGCTTATTCTGTCCAGGTGGGAAGGCACTGCTCTGCTGTTCCTTCTGCTGCTTTTTCTTCCTCCTCCTCCTGCTGTTTGATCTGGTGAAAGCTGTTTCAGACTGAGCAGGAAGGCTATCGCTCACTATCAGGATACTTAATCCCATGCAGGTGCCGTTTGAGCAACTACAGAGGGCCTCAAGGTCATGCTGGCTGCAAAGCTGAGCAGAGCTGGGCTCTTGCAGATGGCCTGGGTGGGAGGCGTGTGGTGGTCAGTAACACTTCACATCTGGAGCTTCCATGCTCCTCTGTGCCATTTCCTCCTTCTTTCTCCCCTTGCCCCTTCATAGCCTTTCACAAGGCTTTCCTACAGCACTGCAGCAGCTCTGGGGAGCTGCAGAGGTGAATATTGCTTTGCAAGCAAGCAGTTAAGTAAGGGTTGTTTATAGTTTTTATGTAAAAATGTAGGCAATGGAAAGGAAACTGTAGACAAGTAGACATCTTTTCTTTCATTGATGTTGGTGGTCTAACCTTCAAGCCAGTTGTTTTATTTGCTTCCTCTCTCTGCCCTGTGATTTTAAGCCTACTTAAAAAAAAAAAAAAGGCACGATGTTGCCACTGGCTGCTCCAAATCCAGCCTTTCCCCTTCTGAAGGGTCGAGTTTGCCAGATTCCTCCACCTCATTCCAGTCCTAGCGATCCATTCTCGCCCCTTTCCTGTGTTAAAAGCTACTTATAACAGCATTTTATAATGCTGTTATGGTTCTGTGAAGTGCTTAAACTACCTTGTCTCCTTTACCCCCTTCCCCTGAAAAACACACCAGAGACAGCCTTCACAGGGATATCTTCGGAGAAAAGACCTGAGACGGAATTTAGGAAGTGTTGGCAAGGGAAGCAAATGAGCTGTGATTAAAGTGGATCTGGGCACTGAATAAAGGATCCTTAAAACCCTTTAAGTTTTAACTTAATACAAGTCTCCAAGAAAGTTGGACAGGGTTTTGGGGAGAGGATTTCTAACCTCAGAGTCATTGCTCCTAAGAGCTGCTGCTTCCCCTGTGGCTTCAGACTGGAGCATGGATTTCCACAATTATACTGTCAACAGGAGCACGAGCCTATATTTAGGATACAACACTTTGTGGTAAAAAGCTACATATGGCATATGAGCACCCACTTATGAGCTAAAAATACACACTGCAGCCCAGTTTGTCTTTGAATGAAGTCATGCTTAGGACTGCCATGCTTAAGCATAGTTCGATTTCTCCCGCTCCCTTTAATAATAATAATAATAATATATTTTAAATATTTTAAAAGACTTTTCAGTGAAAAATTGCCTACTCGGGTTTTCAGCATGTGGTTTCCTCCATACTAGGCCATATGCAACCTGTGCATCAATCTAGGAAGGCTTTATGTGAATTTCTTTATGGCACGTTTTTTTTGTTTATTTTCAGGCCAAAGCCACCCCTTTTTTTCTCCCCAATCTCCAAACTTCTTGCATGGTAAAAAAGGAGGAAAAATAAGTAAATAATAAAAAAAGCACTGTAGTACAGTGCTGTCCTGAAACAATTGTATGTGTTACTGGGGGTGGAGGAAGGTAATGCGTGCTTGCCAGTTTTCATTTAGTTTTGAAGTGTTTCTTAGCTGGTGGCAAAATTAAAAGAAGACCTAATATCTTTCTTTTAAAGAGGAAGGAATATTGCCAGTGGTTTGGGGTATGATGTAAAATTCAATGAAAGCTCTTAAGTTTGCCCCTCAGCAAGGGGCTTTCTGTGCCTCCGCCACCCCTCTGTGTGGTGGCATTGGCAGTGTTTCCTCAGTGGGGGTCAGGAGATGGTCAGACCTTCCATGAGGGCAGGTAAGGCATAGGAAAGACTAAGACACAAACTCTCTGGTTACTGTGAAGTATTGTACATTGATGTCTTGAAGGTGCAGTGTGAACATGTATTGCATACATTGAATCTTAATTTTTAATATATCATTGGATACTGTTACCTTATTCTGCCAGTTCCTGTCCTTCAGAGATTTTTTCCTTCAAGAGCATAGAAAGCAATTTCTTACATGCAGAACGCTTAGAGGATATTAAATGAGCTATCTTATTTCTTGCTTGCTTCAAAGCATCCTTGTTTAGATTCAGAGGGGGAATAATGGAAACTTAATTCCTTCAATTTGAAAATGTTAGGATTAAAAAAGAAGATATGCTGTTTGTTGATGCTCTTCATTCTTTCAGAGCTGCCGCCAGCAGCATCTCTCCGACTTGATCGCTCTTCAAGAGAAAGCTGCAAATGAAATATCTGCAGGCTTTCCAAAATGAAGCTAGATTAAAGAAGGTGTTTTCCTTCCCCTTCCCCCCCCCCCCCCCCCCCACCTTTTTCAAAACCGCCAAGCTTTGCCCTGTGTGGTGTCCTACATAATTATAGCTCCTCAGTGCTTATGTAAATGCATTCAGCAACAAATTTTGGAAACTGGACTTCTGCTCTGTCAGTCTTCGTTGTTTCATGCATTTTGTTTATACTAGAGATGCTCTTTTAACTTCGCTCTTTAAAGAGAGTAGGGGAGGAAAGCTGATTTTCACTAACAATATCACATATTGATGATGCTGAAAGGTTTTGAAAAGCTTTTTACTGGAGAGACAGGGGAAAAATATCTACCAAAACGTCATGGCAATATTGGGTTGGGGGGCATGCTCAGAATTGAATATATGGATTTTCTGAGGTTAGAACAGAAGTTTTCAGGCACACTTGGGGTGTGGATTATGGGTGGCATAGGCAGGCGCATTTGTTCTACTTTTTGCAAGGATGGGGGCACAGACCTTATTCCTATGCAGGCCTGGGGTTGGTCGCATGCAGTCCTCAGACTTGTATGTCCAGACAGCAGCTCCTGGCTTTGTTCTGGAGAGTGAAAGTCAAGTGAGGTTCTCGCTCTGCATATATGTTTAAAGTAGCTTGTGTACCATATTTTGGGAATTCCTTGGTTAGAAGAAAGCAGAGAGGAAAGAAAATATTTAGACTTTGAATTCAATTTTTCAAGAGATCTCTGTTGCTTTTTCCCTGCATTTAAATATGTTGCAACTTTACAAAAGCTTTCCCTGTATCTCTTCCTGCTTTTGAGACCAGTTTTAAGTATCCATTCTGAGGCTCCAGGGATCTCTTGGCATGGTTGTTTCCAGCTCATTGTTTACTGTAGTGCCAAGTTATCGCATGCAGTCCAGACTTGTATGTCCAGACAGCAGCTGCTGGCTTTGTTCTGGAGAGTGAAAGTCAAGTGAGGTTCTCGCTCTGCATATATGTTTAAAGTAGCTTGTGTACCATATTTTGGGAATTCCTTGGTTAGAAGAAAGCAGAGAGGAAAGAAAATATTTAGACTTTGAATTCAATTTTTCAAGAGATCTCTGTTGCTTTTTCCCTGCATTTAAATATGTTGCAACTTTACAAAAGCTTTCCCTGTATCTCTTCCTGCTTTTGAGACCAGTTTTAAGTATCCATTCTGAGGCTCCAGGGATCTCTTGGCATGGTTGTTTCCAGCTCATTGTTTACTGTAGTGCCAAGTTATCCTCAGGTACCCCGTCTTGTTTGCTTGAACTGCACTTTGTTCATTGCTTTTCTGAATTCGTATTCAGAGTGAGATGAAAATTCCCTGCCCCAGTCAATTTTTGGCAGCTGGTCATTTTATTTAAAGCGCTTCCATATTTCTGGAAGAGGTGCCATTTTGCAGACTGTAAATTGTGGATACGTAATACTAGAATACTTGTTTTGGAGAAGTGTATATCACCATGTAGAAAAATAAACCTATTCCAGTTACGAACTTCCGGTTGCAACGTAAGAAGGTTTTGCTAAGAAAAAACATCCCAACTTCAAATGTTGTTAGAGTCACTGTGAGTCAGCTTGTAGAATTATATGCTCTATGTTATAGGAATACATTCAAACCTTCAGTAGTACCAGGGGGACTAAAATATCCTTTAAAGTTGAATTTAGATTTGAATTTTGGGAACTTCTTGGAGGTAATCAAAAACAATAGAAAAATCCAATGTTCAGCTCATTGGTGAACTGAATTGACAAATGCCTTTGAAATCCAATGCCATCTGTTTTACTAGATCCTACCTTAGAACAACATCAACAGACTTGTGTCAGTCTTGAACCACTGCTTGATATATTTTTTTTTAGTTGCTATTGAACAATGCATTCTTGAATCCTTCTATCTGTATTTCCTGGGAAATACATTCTCATCCAAGACAAAGGAAAATGTTATGCATGGAATAAAACTACTCTGGGATGTGATAGATCTTTGAATCTTCAAGCATAATATTTTTGGGGATGTGATAGTATATCAAAGAGAAAATTAATTACGTAGTGATTTTTCCTAACACCTGGAGCTCAGGCTGTTGCTGCTTCTGCTGCTGGCTAGCTGTTGTTTTTCATAAATCACTCTGTAGGAAAAAAATTAAATCCAGTGAAATGATGGAAAAAAGAAGTCATGGCTAGGAAGGAGGAAAGCAACACCTAGATATTTAACTACCACCCAACAAGTTCTGAATCTTCAGGAATTTCCATTTTCCTTGGCTTGTTTTCTTGGCTTACAGCTCGGAAAAGAAACCTGCCTAGTAGATATCTGGGGTTGAAAAATAATAATCTCAGTCTGTTCTGGATACCTTAAAAAAAACCAAACAAACAAACCCAAACCAAACAAAAAAAACCCCCCAAAACCTTATAAATGAATTAAATCAGAAATATCTCCAATCATGTGCTTTATGGTTTTGTCTTAGATTTTAATGAAGGCCTTTTATCCACTCCAGGGACTTTCACTGATGCATGCAAATGAAACCATTCAGTGAGATCTGTGATCAGGATATTTTCTTTCCATTATATTTTGATCCTGCCAACTCTCATTTTGGCATTTGGTTTGCACATGTAAATTTACAGGTTCTGGGGAGCTACTGTTTGTAGCACCTTTTTTGAACAATGGTGGAGGATTGAAAAGGACAGGAGGGATCGTAATTCCTAAACAGATGCGCCTCTCAGCCAGATTAATGAGATGTGAAGTAAGTGGCAGCATTATTTTGTATATATTTGATTTTTTTCCAAGTGAGCAGGAGTGCTGTCAGCTCTTTTTACACCCATAATAACCACTATTTACAAATAATTTTTGCATGCTGTGCTATTTGACTTCTGAAAGTGCTGAAGAATCAAGGTCTAAGAAAGTAACAAAATAAAACTTCTAATACCACATGTTTGTTTTCTCTGCTTGGGTTTTTCAGCACACATTAATTTATTTACTAGGGTAGTAGTGGTGCCTCTAACACATTTTTGCGTCAGTGCTGACCGGGTGATTAGTTGTTCTTGTTTTCAAATATCTTTCAAGGAAAATAAATGCAAACATTAAGGACTGCGATAGCTTTTCTAAGAGGTTCCTCTGTTGTCATCTTTTCTGTGACATTTTCTGCAATTAGATGTATTATTTGACTTTGATCATCACCAAAGAATGTAAAGGATGATCGTTGTTTTTTACCATGTGCACTGTTGGTCCCTGGGAGAGTACCACCATAAATGCACTCGTTTATTTCAGTGAGTTAAGTGTAGTCTTTGCTTGTATATAGAAAGAAAATGCTCACAAATGTATTTTGTAGTGGAGCATGGGAGTTTTCTTAAATTTGTTATGCTTGAGAGTGGGGAGGGAATGTTATGATTGTCACTCCCTGCTGCTAGAATAAACACCTGGATTTATCAAAGTGTTTGTTCTAATCAGCAGGAGATGTTTATCTATGAAAAAGTTCTCTTGTCTTATGTATTGTCAATGAATTATATATCTCTAACAGAAACACTGTTCTTCTCCACTGCCTGAGATGAATGCCCTGTGCTTCACCCTCAGATTCCTGTCTAGGGATTATTCTGTGGTCACATGGGAGACAAATCAGAAAAAATAGTAGTTTGGTGGTGTTCTTTGTGGACTGACTCCTTTCCTTTCTGTCTTTACATTGCATTAAATTTGTAACCTTATGTTAAACTGTGAAATTCTTCATGCTGGTATAAAAAAAGCATCTGTCTTTCATCTTTCCAATCCACTTCCTACCAATGGATGCTATTCCATGAAGTTAGTTTTGTAGAAATATTGAGGTAAGGGAATTGGATTCTTTAGAGTAAGGCGTAAGATATATCATAAGATGATATGAAACACAGTTAAGCTATGTTAATGTAGTTGCTTTCTTCATAAATTGCGTATTAGGTGTGATTAGAAAAAACCTAAGCTAGTAAAATCTAATATATTATGTTTCCATTTGCAGCCATTACAATTATACATTAGTTTCACTAATCATAAACTGACAGCTTTAAATTTTGATGGGAAACACCCTCATCCTAAACCTTATAGCTTTCTGCTTTTCTAGCACTTCTAGTAGGAGATCCCTGACGGTTACTTATAATTGTCTTGGAATTTGTGTCAACCTTCCTTCCTGCCTGCCCTCCTCACTTGTCGCATGTTTTCGTTGATCAGATTGTCTTGATGCGATGTTGCTGATGTGAAAGGGCTGTTCTGTGGTGGTGCTCGAGCTCTGTGTGTTTTGTATCTTGAACACACTGTGGAATCACAGAATGGCTGGGGTGGGACGGGACCTCTGGAGATCGTCTAGTTCT
>NW_008795935.1:714764-716982 GCF_000699145.1 Aptenodytes forsteri
GCCCCGCCCAGCAGGGAAACTAGAGCAGGTTGCTCGGGGCTGTGTCCAGTCACCCTTTGAATATATCTAAGAATGGAGACTTCATCATCTCTCTGGGAAACCTGTTCCAGTGTTCAATCACCCTACAGTAAAAAAAGGGTTTGCTTCTTGTGTTTAAGTGGAATTTCATATCTTTCAGTTTGTGCCTGTTGCCTCTTGTTCTTTCAGTAGGCACTACTGAGAAGAGTCTGGCTCTGTATTCTTCAAACCCTCTCATCAGGTATTTACACACATTGATAAGATCCCCTGAGTCGTCTTTTCTCCAAGCTAAACAGTCCTAGCTCTCTTGTTCTCTCTTCATATGACAGAGGTCCCTGGGATTATTCCTGCCCAGGAGCAGAACTTGGCATTTCCCTTTGCACTTCATAAGACTCCTGTCACTCCTTTCTCCAGCCTGCTGAGACCCCTATGAAAAGTTTCCCAGGATTACTTGCTCCATCACCTTCCCTGGGGTCAAAGTGGGGCTGACTGACCTCTACTTGCCCAGATCCTCCTTCTTGAATTGACATTTACTTTCTTCTGGTCCTTGAGAACCTCTACCATTTGCTGTGACCTTTCATAGATTATTGTGAGTGGCCTCAAAATGGCATTGGCCACCTCCCTCAGGACTTTTGGGTACATCCCATTGTGCCCCAAGGACTTGAGTATGTAGAGTTTTTTTATATCTGATCCTAACCTGATCCTTTTCTACCAACAGCGTGTCTTCCTTTCTCCAGACTTTCCCATTGGTCTCAGGGACTTGGGATTTCTGAAGACAAATCTTAACAGAGAAGTACCTCAGCCTTATCCATGTCCTTTGTCACCAGATCCCCTAGCCTGTTCACGCAGAGGGCCCCCATTTCACCTGGTTTTCCTTGTGTGGCTGGTACATTTGTAGCAGCTATTCTTGTTCCTTTCACTTCTCTTGCCAGATTCAAGTCCAGGTGTGCTTTGGCTTTTTTAACTTTCATGATAAGTGGAACATGGAGAAGAACTAGGTGCTGCAGGTTGGCACTTTCCTAGAAGCACTGGTGGGCAAAAGAATCCTGAAAGCTTCTGGGTAACTCATGATGCAAAAAAAAAATTGGGAGCAGGGATGCAGTAAACTGGCAAAGGGTAATCTGAGTGCAAGGTAATCTGAATTAGCCTTGATGGAAGAAGAAAGTGTCTGGAGGTTCAAGCTAAAACTGTGGTTCCTTTTTTTTTTTATTTTCCATTTAACTCTGATCAAACATTTGGAAAAAATCAGATGGTTGTCTTTGGTTTATATTGTGCTGGAGAGCATAATGTACACAGGACTTGGACAGAAGGATAAGATAGGAATACCACTTGGATGTCATGACAGGCTTTGGCGGGAAGGGGCAGCAGGTAGGGATAGCAACTAGTTTCTTACACCACTATTCCAAGGGGCAGTAAGTGCACAGGGAGAGTCCGAAGACGTTAATTGTGCTTTTCAGACAAAGCAAGCAGCCTGCCTCACCTTGTGAGCATCTTAGATCTTGATAGGGCAGAGAGTTACAAGGCATGTTCCATAGACCATAGAGAGGTGTAGAGGAGGGGACCTCCTCTACAGGAGGAGGAGGAGGTTGGGGATAAAAGGAAGACAAGGGAAAATGTGGGCTCTCTCCAGAACGAAACGGGAGACCTGGTGGTTACCCAGGATATGGAGAAGGTGGAGGTACTCAGTGACTACTTTGCCTCGATCTTCACCGGCAAGTGCTCGAGCCTCACTGCCCAAGCCACAGAAGGCAAAGGCGGGAGACTGGGAGAATGAAGAGCCCCCCACTGTGGGAGAACATCAGGTTCAAGACCATCTAAGGCACCTGAAGGTGCACAAGTCCATGGGACCTTATGAGATCCATCTGTGGGTCCTGAAGGAACTGGCGGATGAAGTTGCTAAGCCACTATCCATCGTATTTGAGAAGTCGTGGCAGTCCGGTGAAGTTCCCACTGACTGGAAAAGGGGAAACACAACCCCCGTTTTTAAAAAGGGAAAAAAGGAAGACCTGGGGAACAACAGGCCAGTCAGTCTCACGTCTGTGCCTGGGAAGATCATGGAACAGATCCTCCTGGAAGCTACGCTAAAGCACATGGAGGACAGGGAGGTGATTCGAGACAGCCAGCATGGCTTCACCAGGGGCAAGTCCTGCCTGACCTAGTGGCCTTCTGTGATGGAGTGACTACATCAGTGGACATGGGA
>NW_008795935.1:717742-727665 GCF_000699145.1 Aptenodytes forsteri
GGGAGACCTTCTTGCAGCCTATCAGTACTTAAAGGGGGCTTATAAAAAAGATGGCAGCAAACTTTTTAGCAGGGCCTGTTGTGACAGAACAAGGGGGAATGGCTTTAAACTAAAGGGGGGTAGATTTAGACTAGATATAAGGAAGAAATTTTTTACACTGAGGGTGGTGAAACACTGGAACAGGTTGCCCAGAGAGGTGGTGGATGCCCCATCCCTGGAAACATTCCAGGTCAGGTTGGACGGGGCTCTGAGCAACCTGATCTAGTTGAAGATGTCCCTGCTCATTGCAGGGAGGTTGGACTAGATGACCTTTAGAGGTCCCTTCCAATCCAAACTATTCTATGATTCTATGAGGTGACTGTAGGCCCTGCAAAGTCCACACTGTGCTTTGCAGGGTGTTCCTAGGCTGGGCAGACACATGAATGCCGTGCTGATCCAGTGAGGTCAACCTTTTTTTGTCATCTTGTTTTGATGTTGTGGAGACAAAGACTTCCCTTGCTTTTGGTGCACATTGAGAAGAATTTGGAGTGCAGTGTGGAGTGCAGCATGGGATCATGGAAAATAGGCTGAGATGTCCATCACTGTGCCTGAGCTGGAATCAATTGTCCCTGTGTCATTCTTGACAGATGCTTGTCTAATCTGTTCTTAAAAACCTTCACTAACAGTAATTTGCCAGTCATCCTTGGCGAACTATTCCAATGCCCAACTATCTTTAACAAAAGAGAGATTCTTTTTCTAATGTTTAGTGTAGAAATGTTTTGCTACAGTGCTAGAGTATGCATGGCCCTGAATGTTTGCTCTGTGTGTGTGGTTGGTGTGTGTTTTGTTTGGGGTTTATTTGGTGGGTTTTTTTCCTTTTTTTTTTCCTGGGAAACTCCTGAGTCTCTGCTCACGTGAAACTTAGTCTACTGGTGAGATATGTGATGCTGTCTTCTAAAACAGTTCCTGGATGCAGGCTTTTCTTTGGTGTGCAGTGTACATATGCTTGTACACTTGCCTGGGGATTTCTTTTTCCTTTGTTATTTACCTTTCAGTTTTCCTTCACGTACATAATAACGGACCATTATTTGCTTGGGAATTCCTTGAGCTCATTTAATAAAGCTGAGGGTTAACTTATATACTTGTTGGACTTTTCCAAAGAGACCATGGCACCTCCTAAAATGATCTGTGGAAACCATGTTAGAACATGCCCCAACTCTCTTTCAGTCTGAACACTTTGGATTTCCTTTCCATGCAAGCCAGGTCAGGTAGGTCTAAGGTTTGTGGAACTGATGTGTACTTGGGACTTGACCAGTCAGAGGGTTGGACTGCAGCTGTGGTATGCATGGAGACCTTGAAACTCAAATTGTTCTTGGTTCCCTTGTTTGGAGATAAGCTGGAATTACAGGTTGTCCATCTGCACTCATATTTTCTGGGCATTAGGTGCAGAGGGTCTAGGGGATGGTGCAAAAATGCTTTTATATATCTAGGAGCAATGGACCTTGCTTTTTGTGGAATGAAACCCACACTGTTGTGTAGTGAAGTGCAACATGTTACTGTTTCTCCTGGAGCCTGAATTACCTCTTTGAAATAGTACCAGCTTGATAAGTGGAGGCGATGCATCACGGGAGATGGAAGTTTTTTCTGGGGAGTGTCCCTCTGAGGGGAGAAAGGACTTGAAACACCAAACCACCATTTTCCTGAGGTTCAGTGTGGATGCTCTTGGCTTTCTAATGATCTTTTCTTACCAAGAAGATCCCACAGCACTTCCCACATACCAGAATGGTTTTGTTGGAAGCCCAATAGTCTGTTGTAAAATGGTTCATGGAGGGCAGCTGTTTTAAAAGCCTGCACTGGGCTCAACATGCAAAAAGATAATGTAAAGTACTTCAGCCATGTGCCACAGGTTTTATTGTGAGAAGGTATACTCCACTGAATTGGTCATTAAAGTGCATGGCATCAAGTACCTATCTACTCCTTACATAAGAGATTTTGTACATAGTTATTAGGCTTCATTACCTGAGTTTTAAGATGTGTAGGGCATTTGGATCAGTTGTCGCCATCTAAGAACAACTCTTGAAATGAAGGCAAGCAATTTGTGCTTAATGTAGTAGAAAAAGGGGGAGCCAGTAGGAGGACTGGCAGGATGAAATAGGGGGAATGTGCTTGAGGCAGTAATCCAGAAGGATGATTTTTGCATTTGCATTTTGAATCGATTTCGGGGGGCAAGATTGCTTCTGTCACAGCCAAAAGGAAGGAGATTATCTTGCATCTCAGCAATGGTAATGAAGGCCTGAATGGGCATTTTGGCTTTATGAATAGAAGGGGAAGGTAAGGTGCTAAACATGCTAAAGAAGGCAGGATTTTGAGCTAGTCCTGGGTGCGTGGAGGTGGGCAGATGACAGAACCAAAGGCAACACCCTGGCATCATGAGAAAGAAATGATTGAAAGAGGAGAAGGTGAAGGGCAGCTGCATGTTCCCCTCCGTATCAGGGTGTGTTTTGGTTGACCTGCAGGAAGTTCCCTTGGGCATTAAAATGTCTCTAACTTGACATTGCAGTGCTGTGTTATATTGCTGTCTAAATTCTGCAGTATGCTTACAAACTCAGATTTGCAACTTGCTGCAGCTGTGCCCCATGAGAGTGTAGCTCACTCTTTCTCTGTAGATTAGGGTGCTGATCAGACTACACCTTCAGTGAAGCATTGCGGTTTATCCCCCCGGTAAGGGAAATGGTGTATATGAAAATCTAACATACTAGAGTGGAGCCTAGGCTGTGAAAAAGAATGGGCTGCTACTTGGTAGAAGGACAAAAGCACGAACTTCTAAATGCAAACATTTTGGGTTCTTGTTAAAATGCTGTTTTTTAATGTCTAAAAGAAAAACTGAAGAATTTCATAGAAAGCAAATGTATTTTGTGAAAAGCATTGCTTGAAGAAGCTAATTTTTCTGTTAAAAAGGGTTAAAAGTCTTTTTCTGCCCATCCTATTTTAATCTCTATTTCCTGTTTGTTTTTACCATTTGTAGAGTGGGAAGGAAGCTACGCTGTCTTATGGATTTTCCACACTACTGTTTCTATTTCCGCTATGAGAAATTAGCCTTTAAAGCAGTGTAACAAAAGACCTTTTTGCTGTGTTTTTGGTGGGCTGCAAAGAAGTTAGAACCAATAAAGAAAATGAAGATCAGAACAGTCATTTTTCTCATAAAGTTCATGACAAGTAGGAAATGGAATAGAAATTGTGTGTTATAGAAGGCTTTTCACTGTGTTGCAATTATGATAAGCCCTGGACAAACACATGGTAAAGGTGATGCCTCTGAAGGAACATTTCCACTAAAGCTCGTTCTTGTTTTGGGTAGGACGCTTACACTGGTATAGCTTTAAATCTTAAGGTATATATTCAGTATTAAAATTCCTTGTTGAAAATTCTTTTGGCTTATTAAAAGGAAATATTTTCAAGTAATGTACTTAATCATTTTACCTGCTGGCTTACCTTTACTCTGTCAGGCAGCTTGGATTAAGAAATTTGACTGGTTCTGCTTTATGGCTTTTTTCCCGCCCTCGAAGAACAGTGCTCTTTTGTTTGGGCTTTTAGCACTTCAGGTGAAAGATTTTAAATTCCTGCAAACCTGTCTTTCCACTTACTGAAGCAGTTTGTGAAAATATTACTTTTCACAGTAAGATTTTATAATTACAGTGTATTTGCTTTCTCTGTTTTCTCTTCACTTTCTCAAAGTATTCATTTCTTCTGTAGGGGAATACTTTCAGTGATAGATGTGCTGGGTTTTTTGTGTGGTAACAGGTCTTCGATCACCCTGACTATATGAGGAGCAGCTACAGCAGTGTGTAACCCAGGGCTGAAATATGTATGTAGCATGCCTGCTGTATTTTTTCTGGTTTTGGGCTTAGGGCCTGTGAACTAGCAGAAAATCTGGGTGCCATCTGGACTTGCTCTCTCTGCTCAGGCGAGGTCTGGGAGGCTGGGAATCCTGCATCACTCCTAGAGGGAGTGTCGGCTTTTTTTTTTTTTTTAATTGCACTCTGGGACAACCCCAAGTTTTTCCCAGGACTGTGAAGACACACAGTCTGCCTTTCCCAAATCTTTTGAGGCTGCCTTTTTTCCTGAGGAAGGCCATGAAAATCACTGCATAATGGGCTTGGTTAAAACATTAATGTCAGATGTGACTTGAATAAACCCTGGAGCTAACCTCACATGAAGCCTACTTATTTACTTAAACTGAGCAAAGAATTAATAAAATGGTAAGTTGATTTCACTGAGGTTTTCTAATCAGTTGAAAATATTTCTTTATTCCTGGAATGATAACAAATAATTGCAGAGACTCATTCTGAATACCTTTGTATTTTCTCCTCCCAAAATACAAAATCACAAGGACAGCACATACAGAAAAGAGACAGTGTCCAAGTATGTAATTACTGTGTGTGTGGGGAACCCAAAACAAATATTCACGTTTTCCTGAATGTCTGCTTTGGATTCAAGGTTGCAGTAGATCCTGTTGTATGTGTATGTCCACTGATTCTGTGTCACAAGCAGGAATATTGTGTCACAAGCAGCTAAATACTTATCCTTGCTTTACCCAATGCAGCTGAGGACTTCGCTTCCTTGAGAAAATGATGATAGAAATGTGTCCCTTTTCTGTTGAAAGAAATCAGCGTTTGTCATTTACATACAGAGATACTGCTATTCCAAACACTTTCAACCATATCCATTTTCTGCAGAAGACTGACTAGCAGAGGTGAGATGCGTTGAGTGAGAAAGCACGACAGTGAAGACTGTGCCTTGCCTCTCCTTTCTCCTCCTCTCACCCCCTCCCCAAAGTACGACGAATTAATGGATGTGCATTAGTTATCTGCTTGCAAAAATAGCTCTGATACAAAGCACTTAATTTACCTTACAGTAAAACTTGTGTGGATAGCAGTGGGTAAACTGTAGACTTCATCCTACTACCTTATTTTACCATAAGTGCCTTGTGTTCCATGGATTTACACCGGATTTTTAACTGATGACCCCCTCATTATAATCTGAATAACAAAAAAAGCAAATTACATTTCTATTGCTGAGGACAAAGCTGGGGAAAATTCCTGACTCATCCCTACTGAATATTGTTTTGTTTTGTTTTCCCCTGAAGCTGGGGCATGGAGGTGATCACAGCTTGGAGCAGCTGCCTTCTGGTAATGACAGTGATGTTTCCTCTTACTCAGATTGGGAGCGGGGGTTGCAGGACTGAATTTCCTATTCAGTGAAAATGGAGCAAAAATAGTTTTGGAAATAACTCTATAGAAATATTTCATACTGTCAAGGTACTTAGACTACCCTTTTGATACTTCATTATAATTAATGATGATGAAAGTTTAAATATTGTGACTCTTAAAACATTCGAAACATGGTAACTATTTCTGGTGCTAAACTTCAATGACATTAGAGGTCTGGAAGAGAACTATTCAAGTGTCCACTTCCAGTGTGCTAATGTAGCACACTCATACTGGTATGATAATCTTATCATACTGATGTGTGAAGTGTCAAACTGATGGGTGAAGGTTTTCCTGTAATCTGAAGAGTTGTGTTTGTTTTTTCCATGCATATTTTTAAGAGGTTCCTCTGTCTTTTCAAATACTGGACACTGTCTTTTAGTGGGATAGCACTGCTGGCTTCCTTTGCAGCAGAAAAGCTTTGTATGCTGCCACCATTAACGTATTCCACTGAGCAAGGCGGCAAGCGTTAAGATGTGATCTGCTAATACGCCCAGGCAAGAAGGCTCTTCCATACATAGAATAGTAATTGTCAAAATGAAAGCCAGTGGTTTTTGCTTTCTATTTCTTAATGCTCACCAGAAGCTTTTGTGACCCCGACTATGCAATTATACCCAAAGGAGAGATGTCCCAATTTGTCATTGATGTAGCTTTGGCAATGGGGGCTGATGCAGCAGTCACGAGGGAAAAGCGAGCATGCTGTAGCGCTACAGTTAATTTCATAAGTTTTAAGTGACGACTTTTAGTGATCCACCAGCTTTTTACCAAGACTTGGAATGTTTTGCAACTTCGTAGCTTACATCAGCTTTCTTCCCTACTAAGACCTGAGGTGGAGTTGTTGTCTATTTGCCAATATCTTGTTTTCTTAGGAGACTCTTGCTTAAAATTGCATGGTTTTTTTCCTCTTGTTGCAGGCCAAGGAGAGGTACTAACATTTTCAAGTAGGTGATTATTCAGTATTCAAAGCTAT
Source organism: Aptenodytes forsteri (assembly GCF_000699145.1). NCBI lineage: Eukaryota > Metazoa > Chordata > Aves > Sphenisciformes > Spheniscidae > Aptenodytes > Aptenodytes forsteri. Next base: position 723,956 of record NW_008795935.1, read on the forward strand.
TAATTTGGGGTTGATGAGGCATTAATAAAAGTAAATATTGCTAGCTATCATCTGATGATAAGCTAGCAATATGGTAAAAAGGAATAGATCAGCCAAGCTTTCTCTGGCTTCTGTTTTTAGGACTTGAATTTTCATCTGCTTTAAAAGTCTTCTGTTGTTGCTCTGATTTTTTTATTGTTTGACTTGCAAGTTCATGCTGTTGTCTATTTAGCTTCGATGCCCATGAGTTAATTTCTCTTCCTTTATGTTCTTCAGGTGCTTAAAGATGGAGTGAGTCAGTGTTTTGCAGGTGAAGGTTTAGACAAGTTATGGATAAAATAATAATAAAGGCTCTGTCTAGATTTTTATCTCAGCGCAGCAGAGGCAGATGGTTGAGAGAGAAAGATGAATCTGGGTGGTCTTGATGTCAGAGACTGCCATGAGGATGGATGTTCACAACTGGGGGATAGGGAGAGAAAAAAGATCCTGAAATTCTGAAATAAATGTATTAGCCCTTAGTTTTGCTGTGCAAGAAACCTATCTTATTTGAAAAGTAATCCAAGTAGCTATTTTAGCATTGCTTGTCTTAAAAGCAGCAACAGATAACAGTAATGCAGTAAGGAGTACCTTGCTTACTGTGGGGGGTAGAAAAACTGTGATGCAAGAATAAAGACCTGCTGAAAGTTAAGCCTCATCACCCCTCCCATACATTTATTTGTTTTTTAACAAATCAGGTCTCTAACAAATAAGATTTGGAACATTTTGGTGATACGGAGAAGTTTATGGAAAAGTGCATTACTAGAGCTGTAACTGAAGTGATTTCATAGTTTATTTTTAGACACTTTCGATTGAAGCTTGCTAATTGAGGGCGGGGGTGAGAAGGGAAGGTTTGCTTGGAGTTGGGTTAAGCCAAGGTTATCTGCATTTGCCTCAAGCCTGGAAGAGTTGGCAGGAGAATTGACTAAACTTTGTGAACTTGCATAGGCCTGGCCCTTAACACGCTCATTTAAAAAAAAAAAAAAAAAAAAAAACCACCACACACACACACACATACATGTGTCCTTGAACGCTTTCTCAGCCTTCCACACCAGCCAACTTCTCTAACAAGCATACCACAATCCCTTCCAGCCCACGCTAGGAGGATATTAAATACTTTTAGCCTAAAACTCCTGCTCCCTCCTCCTCTTTAAAAGTTTCCCATCCACCCTCTGTACGCTCCCACTGCGAGAAAGGACGAGTGCCGTTTTCTCTTATCTCCTTGGCTATGAGGGTAGTTTCACAACCGCTCTGTTTCAGTTTTTCACCTACCACAGACTTAATGTATTAAAGTGGGCCAAATCTGGCACTCCTTATCCCAGACAAAGGTTTTATTGAAGTATTTGGGAACTGTGCCTGGGACTCAGTGAGATTGCAGGCAGTGGTATATAAGAGAGGTTTCCACAGTGGCTTGATTTGAAGTAACTTTTTTTTTCAGTGGAGGTAGCTTAAGACAGTGCTTTCAAGTCTGAAAGTATCTCTTACAAACTGTTACTTGGGAAGAGGTTTGAAATATCTTGCTTAATGTTTTCATGTGTTGGTGCATCGGTTCCCAGCCGTTTCTACTCTTCATCTTCTGTTTGAAGGCAAACCCTAACAGAGATGCCATTTACTTACCTTCCCCCTTCAAGGTTAGGCTGGGCAGTTTTGGAAGGGGTAGTGACAAAACAAATTGGTATCCTTCTGAAAGGAGAAGTTATGACAGCTTGTTACTGGGTACAACTTACTGTCTGCAAGTGATGTGATGAAAGAAACAGCCTGGCTGATACTCTGACTTTACAGCACTAATAAAAGACTCTGGGGTGGGAGGGGGGGATTTAAACCTCCCTTGCCTGCACACGCACATACGTATGCATTCTCTCACTCTGATGAAGCAGTAGCAAGGTAAAAATTGCTTTTTTCGGAGGGGTGAGTTTATACAGTTGCTGAGCCTCTGGAGGCAAAATAGTATCAGGGTGAATTGCTCGTGAAAAGAGAATTGCTCTGTGGAGTTAGCACTGATCACCCTGCATGGATTTAGGTAGGAAATGTTCTGTCTGTTGAGCACCAACCTTGCTAGAAAACCCATGGCTGGGAGTCAGCCTATGACCTGTAGAGCTTTTCTGTGTTTATGGTAAAAATATGATAGATGTATTTCTTTTAAGACTTCAAAGGAAGAAAATGAAAGGGAAAAATTTCAACTCTGTCAAAACCCACCAAAATACTGACATGTCAGCTCCTGAATAAGGTGTGCAGTGTGTCCTGTGCAGGGAGGTGCTGTTGTAACCAAGGGAAATTTAGAGAATTGAAGTATAGCAGATTGGTTCACCATTAAGCGGTTAAAAGAGAATATTAAAATAAAGCCTTCTTTAAGATAGAAAGAAATTGGGAAATGATGCCTCTGCTGACAAGACATTCATTTCTGTCTGCGGCATCATTCATTATAAGGTTATAACCTTATAAACGCCATGCTAGTGGCATGTTCTTTCACCCTCTGCTTTTTCACTGATGCTGATGTTCCAAGTGTTTTTAAGAGCCTCGCGCTCAGGTCAGAGCTGCAGATTTGGCCCTCCTGATCTGTTCCTACTTGTGGGCTGCAGCAGATTTACCATTTAGGCTGGGAGCTCCTTTTCTCTCAGGCTTGAAGGCAATCTAAAAATCTGGTGTACTACTTGTAGTTGGAGAGAAGCTGGAGGGCAAATCACTTCTAGTTGGACTGTGGTGAGGCCAAGAACTCATCTAGCATTTAGTGAAAGGATTTTATGGTGGGAGGAGGTGGAAGCAGAAGCTGAGGATTCAGCCCAGTGAAGAGGCCACAACATTGCAGCTGTGGCAGGTTGGTGTAATGGCTTCTGTAATTTACTGGTGCTGTATGTGTGTGTCTTTTCTACTGAGCTTAAAAAAGGTTTGTCTCTAACTACTGGGTCCCCCAGAAGAAACTGCTTTAGTACTTCTTGTTGTTTTTTCCTGTGGAAACCTTGGTGAGCTTCTCTGTCTTGTTTGTCCACCAGTCCTCTTGGCATCGCTGCCTTGTCTCTGACTACTTGGTGACTTGTTCCAGGTAGCGCCCGTCCTCACAACTCTTGCAACGAGTGTATGACTAGAATAGAGTTTTCAGCCACTTACACGTGTGTTTAACTGAAGTTCATGAAGGTCCATTGAAGGAAGTTACCAGAACAATACTATAAAAATGTACTTTTTTCTTTTTTTAATTTTATTTTACATAGAGACATGTTTTAATTATTGAGTCATGTCTGGACATAAGTGTTGGGTGTTGTTGTGTGTGGGGTTTTTTTGTTTTTTGTTTTTTTTTTTTTTTACTACTGGATCTTTCCATAGCGTGTACATGTAAGAAGGACCTGGGGCAAATGCCTGATAGCACAATGAGGGAAAAAAACCCCTCTTGTGTTATGATGGGCTATATTTTTTTTTAAACAATCGTATCTGTCTTTTGGAGTTTAATCTGTGCTAGGACTTCTGTTTGGTTTCTTCGTGTACTTGCATCATGCCATTTCATCTCTACAGAAGTTTTTTTTTTGCAGTGTTCAACTTTTTGTCTCAGTTGTGTTACATTTTCCCTTTTTTCCTACCTGAAAACAAAACTTCTGTTTTGATTTGTCTTTCGTATTTTTTCAATGATGGAAATAGAGCTGAATGTGTTGGACCAGTGGTTGAGTTTCTGTTGCTTAACATTTTTTTTTTTTTTTTTTTTTTTT
>NW_008795935.1:728236-732271 GCF_000699145.1 Aptenodytes forsteri
TTTGGGCTTTGGGCCAGGTTTCTGTTTCTTTGCCTTTTTTTTTTTTTTTTTTTTTACAGCATTGATTTTTACAGTGTAATTTCTACAACAATTAACATTCCTCCAGGCTGAGAATAGTTCTAATGGAAGCCTGTCTGTGAGCTGAGAGAGCAGCAGAAGTGGTCTGGGAGTAGAAAGCTTAAACAGTGAGGTTAAACAGGTCAAATGAGAAGAAACAGTCAGTTGTAAGAAGTGAATAGTACAGGGGATTAGAAGAAAGCATTGATTTTTACAGTGTAATTTCTACAACAATTAACATTCCTCCAGGCTGAGAATAGTTCTAATGGAAGCCTGTCTGTGAGCTGAGAGAGCAGCAGAAGTGGTCTGGGAGTAGAAAGCTTAAACAGTGAGGTTAAACAGGTCAAATGAGAAGAAACAGTCAGTTGTAAGAAGTGAATAGTACAGGGGATTAGAAGAAAGGATGAAGCTTAATGGCCAGGTTTTGCAGTGAGGTTGTTACTTACGTGTAGGTAAATTTTCTTTGTTTTGACATCAATATTCAGAAGCTTGGTTTTGTCGCCAAAGCTCAAAATGTTATTTTGTAGAAATACAAAAAGTCTGGTTTCTTGCATATTATCTTTCCCACAAACCTCTGACTTGGTGAGATTCTGCTGTTCTCCATAGAGGTAGTTCTTTTCAGACTTCCGTTCACTGAAAAAGAAAATACCTTCAGTTGGCAAAGATGGGTAATGGTTTGCAATCTGCCTGTTGCTCTCTCACAGGTGCACACAAACTCTGTTTCAATAGTAAGACACCACAAATGCTATCAGCTTGTTTTTCCTCTGCCATGTACAAGCAGAGTCCAAGATCAGATAGAGGAAATGTCATGTTGACCTGTGGTTGTCTCTGAAATATTTTTGACTCTTGACTTGATGAGTTATTGGTCTTCATCTACCGAGGCAGATTTCTTGTCTGTGATGGTGAAACCAATTTTTCCATCATGCATTAGTACAAATGAATGCTATGGAAGACCCCTACGACTGACGAAGAATTGTTGTGCTCTCCGTGGCTTGAAAAAACAGCAATAAGCTAAATGTTTCTGGTATACTTTGTGGCTGAAATACATTAGCAGTGGATTCCAGGAAGGAGCAAAGTTGAAATGTGTATTACACTGATTTCTCATATTCTTTGTAGATGACTTCCCCATATTTAAATGTAACAGGGCAAACAGTATAAATGTGTGCTCTGTGTGACATAAGAGTGAGAACTGGAGGGTGCAGGCTGGATGGGATTCCTTGGTTTCCCTCTGAGAGGAGCTCTGTTGAGTCCAGTGGAAGTTTTGCACAGGGTGTTCAGGGTTGTTGCTACAGATCACCTTCAGTGGGATGTAATGTTATTTCTTTTCTTTAGTGAACAGAAGCAAGAACTGGTTTCTCTTCTAAAATTCATTGAACTTTTGCAGATTGGTGATCCTATGCTAATGGTTTTCCATTTTGTGCAGAAGCATCTTTCCTTGTCTTGTTATGTGTAATGATAATGAGTAATGAGGAAATGGCTTCATAGGTGATAAAGGACATTACGAAAGTCCTGCTGTGAGTTAACTGTAAGCTAAATTGTGTTCAAATCATCAGCCTTGGGCACAGCTCTCCTGCTGTTTCATCCTTCCTCCATTCTCTGCTTTCTGATAGGCTTTGCAGCCTGGTCTTTGCCAAGAAACCATAAAGCATTGGAAGGAAAATGGCAGTTAATTGTATTTAATGGTGGGTCAGGAAGGGGGGAGGGAGATAAGGTTTTAATATCAAGAGCCAGTGTTGATTCTGAATATACACATGCTTTCAAGCTTGTTTCATGAAAACAATTTTGAAAACAACTCCTTTAGAAATATTGGTCATCTTGGCAAAGTACCATGGTGCTTGCTTTTTTTTTCTTTAAATGTGAACTCTGAAGGAGCTAACACTGGGCCCATTAAAAAAACCTTTGTTGATACCCTTCCTTGAATCTTTCTCCTCCCTTTGGCCCCTGAACAACCAACCAATAAGCAAAGACCTCAGAACTAGGTGTTCCTGCCTTGGTGGTTGGAATAGCTTTTCCTGCTGTAGTATATGTTAAGCTCTGCCTGCACTGACCTCTGAGGAGGACATCTCTTGCAGATCTTTGTGTCTCCCGGTGCTCTGGAGTTGCGGCAGCTCCACGCACACCGTGGCGAGATGCTCATCTGCTCCCTTGGCAAAGGTCCCCTTTTGGCAAGGCTGGTGTGCTCCGGTCTTGGCCCCCATGCAGTGTCAGGACCATGGCACAGGGTGCCTACACAAACTTGGAAGCACTCCCAAACCACAGATACATATATCTAGTGGTGTGGCAGGGTTTGCAAGGAACCGTTTATGGAAAGTTTAGGACCTGTCTCCCCAGCACCTTCTTGCTTCAGAGCTTGCTCAGCCATCTCAGAGTAAGCTGGTGCTTTTATGTAGTGTAAGGTAGAAATACCAACTCGGGTCCCAAAAGTGGGACTGTACCACAGCTCAGAGGTAGTGCAGGGTTGATGTGGCTGTTAGCAGTCACATTAGCAGTCGTGGAGCCAAGTCACTTACTGCCCACTCCAGAGTCAAGTCACGTTTGATTCTAACCTGCCCTGTGCAGAGCTGTAAATGTGCTGCTTCTCTACCTCTCCATTTGTGGGCTTCTGTGGTTTTGGTGCACCACAAACAGATGCCTGCTGTCCTGCTGCTGCTTGTGCTACCTTTGCTGAAGTACATCCTTCATGTCTGTAGCACATTGCATCACAAGCTGCTTGGCACATCCTTCATGTCTGTAGCACATTGCATCTCGCAAACTGGGGGTGTCTGTCTCTAAATCCCCTTGGTTGTGTTCTCCCTGGACCATGCACCAGCCTGGTTTAGGGAGCTGCCTGTTGCGGACCCAAGAGTTGATGCAGGCCTTCCAGGCCGGGGAGGTTGGGTCCCTCCTTGGCTTGCCAGGGAAGCCAGTGGGAACCACAGCATTAGGGTCTGTGTTTCCTCACCAGCTATTTGAATGTTATGTTTTCATGAAACGTTTTTGTTCAGCTGATGAGGACTTTTTTTTTTGATGAATGAGATTCTTGTCAGAAAATACCAGTCAGAGTTGGGAAAGCAGTTAAATAGAAGTATATTGTTACAATAATACCAGAGAAAATTTCCAAGCGTAATCTGAATGCAAGTCTTGATTTCTTTCGCTACGGGTCAGAGGAGTGTAAACTGCCCCTTTCATCAGTGTAGTGCTGGATTCTGAGACAGAAATGCTTGGTATTTAATATTTGGTATTTTATTTTAACTATTTCTCTGCTGAGAAGTAATAAAGATCCAAATAGTGTCCATTTTTGTAACAATACAGTGGCTGGTCCAGTCTCAGAAGTTACAAGGCTCTCAGCAGTTAAAGGCTGTGAGCTTTTATCTCTGGCAACTTCTACTCTAGCTATGTAACTTATAACAGAAGGTGAGATTCAGGATAGTATAGGTTAAGTAGAATTTGATATATCAAGTAATGCAAGAGGCATTGTAGAGAATTTTTTTCAGTTGTCACGGTTTTCAATGGGAAGACAATGAAATTTTACTTTAGTTTTTAAGTTTACAGTGCACAAGGCTGGAGTCTTAGTATCCTGAGATTTTACTGAATATTTTATATCAATTCTACATAAATGATCTACTAAATAAACATTGGATAAGAAGTTTTGAGTAATGCAGGGCAACTTCCTTAAAAGTGTCAAAATGTGGAACATATTCCTACTTGCATGTTGTCGACTTCTACCCCATATAATAGGTTGGCTATGGTAAAAGCTTATATCCAAAACCCACTTGCTGTTCTGAAGCTGATGGTGTCTTCCTGAGGTCAAGACATTTTAATGATTTTTATACTTTACATTTTAAGGGAATGATAGTTGCAGATAAGCGAGATGTACTGTTCTTCCCCAAATGAGTGTGATTAAGCTCATAATTTTAGGTTATTCCTGAGGATTTGGCAATTCTTTCTGAGGGCTATGTGTAAAAACAAACAAACAAAACAAAAACCAAACAAACAAAA
>NW_008795935.1:732302-764567 GCF_000699145.1 Aptenodytes forsteri
CCACCACAAACAAACAAAACCCCCCAAACACACACCCCCCCCACCCCCCCGCATTAAATTTATGGACTCATTTGTTGCCAGAATTAATTACACCTATAAGGGAAGTACGTAGCTAAAAGGAAGCAGTGGAAGCATAGGAACCTATTTCCTTTTTGAAATCTGACCACTTTAAACACCGATAATGTTTGGAAACCTGGAAGCTGATGTGCCATAGTTTTGTTCCTGTGGCCATTATATTTCTTGGTGCACATAATTTAATACTTTTTTAAATAATGAAAACTGCAGAAGTACAATAGATTATGTTCATATTTAATTTTTTGCTTTGGTTTTCTTTCAGTGTTAAAAATTAATGTAAAAGATTAAATTATGTATGTTATAAACAAGGCTCCTTCTATGAGCACTTTGGAGCAAGGTTCTACCAGCCCATGCTCAGAGTCATGGTTCAGCTACAACTTGATAGAATAAGGCAGAATCAAAGTAGTGTCAGTTTTGAGGCCATTTTTACACTTGGTGATCAGTGGAAGGATTTAAGAGTGTGGACACTCTTGGATGTGTTGTGATGTCACCAGCAAAGATGCTTCCTTTATCACGTGCCTTGTTCGTTGATAGTCATTATTCAGATTTTACCTAGAATATCTTATAAAATATTTAAAAACGGAACAAAAACCACAACAGAAGTTTAGCTGGCAAGTTGTGGAGGCTGTGCAACTCTTCCCCAGACATAGAGGTGCTAGTTTTTGATTTGAAAAGAAACTTCCAAGATCTACTCCCAGATTTCTATTCTGATGGATTTAGTGACCTGCCCTTGGTGAACTTTCATGTGAAGATATACTTAAAATATTTTCAAGTCTTTTTGTAATTTAAACAAAATTTCAGATGGCAGGCTTGCTTTACAGTAAATGACTAGCTTTACAGTTAATTTTCAGGGAATGTGTATGTTTTCATGTGTATTGTGGTTGTACTGAAAAAAAAAAAAAAGAGATTTTCATATAATCTTTTTCCATTTTGAGTTGATTCCAATGCAAAGTTTTTGTGTCTTAAGAGGTCAGATTCGCAACTCAGGGCTGTGACCTTAAGTGGCAGATAACCCAAGTTATGCACTTACTTATATCTGCATAACAGGCCAACTTAAAAATAATGAACTGCTAAGAAATCGTTTCTTCAACCTGCTGGGCATGCATACCTTTCTTTTAGCCTTAAACTTCCTGTGGAGAAGCCCAAGAGAAGCAAAACCCTTTCTTGCAGGAGTGGAGTTGAGTAAATGGGACTGCAGTGGTTGCTGGCAGTTCCCGGCCAGTCTGGAGCTGTGTGGGAGGAGCCCCAGGATGGGATCATTTCAGGGCTGAATTTCACATGCAGGTGTTTGCAGGCAGGGCCTCTGGGTACCTGCCTCAGCTCCTTTAGCAGCTGTGGCCCGTGTGCTTTGGGCTAGGTTTGGGTGCAGCATGCATGTAGGAATGTGCTTCTGAAAGTTATGAAGTAGTGCTGGAATATTTTTTTTCTTTACTTTTGAAAGAAAGGGGGGAAATAAAAGGGAGTGGGTAATGTTTTGGGAGGCTGTGCTAAAAACCTGAGGCTAGTCAGGTGTAATGAAGTTTAGGATGTATGCCTGAAGGTATTTGCACCCTACGGTGGCAGCTGTGAGGGGCAAATTACAGCTTTCATCTCGCCTGCATGCAGGAGATGAGTTCAGTGGGAGAAAGGTCCTGCAGCCCTCACTCGCTTGCTGAGGCAGAGGTGAGCCCCCACTCTATATGGGCCTCTATGCTTTATCTTTCTCTCAACCCTAACCCTATCTCTAACCCAAACTTTGTACTGAGCCCTTGACCAGGTCCCCCAGCCATAGCCCACACGAGGAGTTTCTTGCAGCCCTGTTTTCCCGGCACCTTGCCTGGGGCAGCCCCTATCCAGCCCTGCTCCTTGTGCACCCTCAGGCTTTCTCATTCATCCTGAACCATAATTTTATGCTGAGCTCTGAGCTAAGGGCATAAATAGTGGGCATTTTCTCTTTGCTCCTATGGGAGATGGCACAACAAGGTGATCTTGGTGTTACTTTTTCTCTGTTATAGGGGAAGAAGGGATTCCTGCTGCTGCTTTTCCTCCTCCTCTTCCACTCCAGTGGGGGATGATAGGGGCCACAGCATGAAATAGGGCAGTGGGGATGACTGTCACAGTGTATACGGGCTTTGGGTTGATGTGACCCAGATTTGTATGGTTTGCCGCCTCTACTGTGATTTCTTGAGGGCGAGGTGAGAGAGGAGATTCAGACCATCTTCTCTCTTGAGGTGCCCATGGCTCACATTATGTATGGTCTTTATTAAGAAAGCAAGCCTCGAAACCTCCCTCCCTGCCCCTCCAAAAACAAGCTATGGCTGCATCAGATAGGATTTAAGTAGGTATAAGCAAATATGAATTACTTTTCTAAGGTCCTGAGGCTAAATTTGCCACTTCTTTGATAATATCCTTGGAAGCGATACAGCCAAACTCTAGGTCCTATCCGCATTGTGTTGACAAAGTGATACGATTTTACTTGTTAAAATAACAGTCAAAAGATCATTAGTGGTAGTGATGGTTGTGAAAGTAATCCTTCAGGAAACCTTTTGGTTGTGGGGGTAGGCATAACACTTTTTGGAGGAGGGAAGAACATCAGGACTGATTTCTAGAAGTGTATTTGCATTTCCAGGAAAACCTCATATCCACATGATCTTTAACTTACCTTATTTCACAGTGGTTTTAGAGTATAGAAGGTGCTCTCCGTCTCCCTCCCCCCTCTTTTTTGTGTGTGTGCATGCACGTGGGTGTTTTTTCAAGAGTGCTGTGTTATATAGCCATTGGCATTTACCGACCTTCTGCATCTGAAGCTGCTGCTTTTGGGCATTTGAACTGATTTCATGCATCTTGGCATGTGCAGATCTCGAGCCTGGTCCCAACCCTGCATGTGTGAGCACTGTGCAGCTCTGGCCTGCCCAGGGTGCAAAGGCAGCACCATGTCAAATGTGGTGCCATGGGAGAGGGGTCAGGATGGAGGTCTCCCTGTGCAGGTGCCCCTATCCTGCTTATGTGTGATGCCATCCTGTGCAACCCTAATGCGTGCTGCCCACCTACCACTTGCTGCCTTCAGCTGCAGGCCCAGGGTGAGCAGGATCCTTACTTTCTTTGGTTTGCTTGCGTTAAAAGCAGGGAAAAAAGGGAATTTTGCCATCCTGCCTGGCCAATGGTGTGATTGGTAGCCAGGTCTGTTTTGGCAGGGCTGGATCCCACCCCTTCACAGGTGCACACCCATGTGTGTACACACAGATGGGTCCTTGCTGACTATTTTATAGGAAGATCCTGTGGAGGAAGATGTAGGCATGTATGCATTTAAGTGGTCTGATTTATTCTGTTGTGGGTTTTTTTGATCGGTTTTTCTCCTCCTCTCTTCCCTCATGTTCTCCCAAATGCTAGGAAGATCCTGCATTAATTTTTTTTTTTTTTTTGCTATGTATGTTTGACAAAAGTGTTTCAGATGACTGGCAGGCTTTTGAAAAGGAGGATTTGGCTTCTGTGACTATTTTAATTTTTTTTTTTTTGTGACTATTCTAATTTTTTTTTTTTTTTTTCCTTAGAGATAAAAGTATTAAAAGATACTTACTGTTGGTTGCCTGGATAGTAGAGCTTATGCAGAGAAGGGGATTTTCTCTTCAGTATCTCAGCCATGTATCTGGTTTAATTATTCAGTTAGTCATCTGCTTCATGAAATATAAGCACATGGTTGCATCAAAAAATAAAGCGAAGTATTCTAGCTGGCCATCTTGAATCTTAAATAAAGATGGTATTGTTTTGAATGTGTTAAAAATTCCTATGTGCAGAGATTATGATAAACCTTAAATCAGATCATTCAGAATTAGATACCTGAAACTAGGCAGACTTTCAGACCCAAGATTTAGATAAATGGAAGATACACTGCAATTATCTAATGTCTTTTCATGAACTCTCATGTTCTCCCTGTCTTGTAAGAGTATATAAGGAAATGTAATATAGTTGATTTGTGTGTGCAGGCTTGCTTGCACAAAAATGAGGCAAATACTGTGACCTGTAGTTTGCTGTTAGAATTTACGGTCAATTAAAAAAAATCCAGGTTACCTTTGGTTTCAGTGGGTTCAAGCTTGAGTATGAACCTCAAAGTCTGCCCATTAAACAACCCATCTCTATTTTGGTGCCCATCCATTTTTATTTTTAACTTTTGAGCAACAAAGCATGCATTTCAAGTGATTCTTCCAGAGCTATCTGAGACTTATGGCTTTCCTTGTTCATACCAGCTTCTGGCAGATTTTAAGGTGTCTGTGTCTCCGTGTTTGAAGAAGCTATCATGGATATTTGTGACAGCTGGGCTTTGACATGTTCTTGGCAGCCAGCACAAAATGCATGGGGAGGGAGTCATTGTGAACATTTACAGACCATACTTACTTCAAGTCTTCTAATAATAAGCCCTTCTATTTGAGCTGGAGAAGCTAGAGGACTTCCTTGTGGTCCACAGAAAGCGATCCAGTCATTAAAGTCAAGGATCTGAGCAACTTTTTTTATGATGTTAGATTTGATTGATCAATCACTAAAATTTAGGTTTCATCTTTTTTGTGGCTGCCAGTGGTGTCCAAACTCATGTGATTCCCCCTCCAGAGGCTACCATGGGTATACTTCCTTTTTTTGCAATTTTAGTTGCTTAAGTTAGAAAACATGTGTCTGTATGTTTTGAAGGTGGGACTTTCTGATTATGAAGTTCAGTGATCTTTTCTCCATTACTAGCTTAGTGTGCACTGCATTCTTCAGCAAGGTAATTGAATGCAGCATTTTATGTTTAGTAACATACAAATAAGTTTGTAATAGGAAGAGATTTGCATTCGTAGATACTGTGTCTGCTTCAGGTGTAAATTGAACCACCAGAAGTCTGTGAAGGCAAAGCTCTCCAAGCCCTGTGCAGTTATTCTGGGCATGTGTCCAGCATGTGCGGAGAACATAACACTGTATATACATCATGATTGTATAAAAACTGATTGCAAGTTCCCAAAATGGCTATTTGCATAATTAATTACACCCCTTCTCTCCCCATACACGTGCACACACAAATGCATGCAGTATGATTGAGGAAATAGGTATTTACAATAATGCTATATAAAAATTAAGTATAAACTTAGAAATAAGAAATAAATGGCATGAGAACATATTTTTATAAGAATATACTTGCATGAGCAGTGTGCAAATATGGATTTATTGGCTTGAGTCTTGGTCTTAGCTTTGGACTGTTAAACCTGCAGTTGCCATTTCACTGTAGCCTGTGTTTCCACGATGGGCAGGAGTTGGGTAGCAGCAGCAGGTGTGATGTGAGGGGTGTGCTGGAAGGCAGCCCTCGGGGCTCTGCAGTGTTACAGGGACATTACCCGCTGCCTCTGCCCAGCATTGTGGAGCTGATTCAGTAAAGCAAAACAAAATAAAAGCCACTGAAAGCCAGTGATGGCAGAGGCTGCAGAGAACAAGAAAATACACTTCGGAGGGTGGATTTGTCTTCTGTTGACACAAATTGCTTCCTTTTGTAGCATGAAAGTTCAATAAATTTTATTTCTCAAGGCTGTGTTTTAAAAGTGCTTCTGCTCAAGCAAGGTTGTGCTTCTGCTCAAGAAAATTTTTAGCAAGGAAGCAGCCTGACAGAAATTTTGGCCTTCTTCCAGTAACTGAAGAGCTTGTGGTGACTAACTGGGATTTATTGTAACTGAACAGGAAAAATACTGAAATATAGGACTATGCAGTCGTATAAAAGCATTGTGTTTTTTGTCGTCTTACAGTCATTTGACCTATTCCAGGTTGTGCTTCTGCTCAAGAAAATTTTTAGCAAGGAAGCAGCCTGACAGAAATTTTGGCCTTCTTCCAGTAACTGAAGAGCTTGTGGTGACTAACTGGGATTTATTGTAACTGAACAGGAAAAATACTGAAATATAGGACTATGCAGTCGTATAAAAGCATTGTGTTTTTTGTCGTCTTACAGTCATTTGACCTTGAATTAGAGCAATGTCTTTGACTTGAGTGTCTGTAAGACCTAATATAGTATGAACTAATTGTTTTAAAGCACCTATTACTATAGTTTTATTTTTTTATCAGTGCATTACATAAAGTTACGAAGTGCTCCCATTCTGTTCTTTATTTCAAGCTTGAGTTCACAGAGCAGCGTGAGGATTTACACTTCTGAAGTAGGAGTGTGAATGGGATTGAAGGATTTACATGGAGGATTCTGAACTCCCTTCCTGCTCCAGGAAAGACAGGTGAGTGAATTATGGGATAATTTGTAATTAGTTCAGTCCTTACTTTAGAAGGTTTTTAGTCAAAACAGGAAGATATAATTCAGATGGCTGTATGTAAGAATGGAAGAAATTTCATATAGTACAGAGACACGCCTTAATTACAAATACCAGCCTTCAGAGTTTTCTGTTCCTGTTCAGTAATAAGAGGGTTTCCATGAAGAGTGGTGTGAGGTTTCTATAAATCCCCCCCCCAACTCTCTCTGATGTATAACTTTTATATTTGGAAGGTTTTCACCCAACATCAAAAAAATCTGAACTGATGAAATGAATTTAGCCTTTCTTGAAGCAGATCTGAGTAAGGCTGCATCCAGAGAAGAGCTCGATGTGGAGCTTTGTTAGCCCCCTGCATGCATTTGTTGGTGAAACAGACTGGTCAGCATCAGCACCAGATATGTCCGTACTGCATCTGGGCTACTTGTGAAGCCTGTTAGAGCGGAGATGACGTGGGAGTTAGTTCCAGCATCTGCAAACTCAACTTGGGTTTCTCCCTGCCTCCCTCGCTCCTTCCCTGCCCTCAGGGAAGAGAGAAACTAGGGACCAAACATGGTAGGAGGGTAGATGGGAGTTCACTTCAGGTTGTCTGTCTTTTGGCTCTGACTGTGTAGATACATAGGGCCATCATTAGAAAAGGGCACATGATCTTATTGTGGAAACTAAATCTTGACTTCCATATTTCTTCCCACTTTGGGAGTACCTTCAGGTGTACTGTCCGGTGAATAAGATACATGCTTCTTAATACGATCTGTTCAGAGTAAGTAGATCCAATTCCTGTTGGAAAAGCATAAAGTGTGGGAGCCCTGGCTTTTGGCAGGGGGTTCTCACTTCTGCATCTATGCAGGCACATCGGGAGCATGTATGTGGTCCTGTGTAGCTACTGATGCTGAGCAGTGCATAACAGGATGAGCTTTCGATTGCAGGTATCACTGACCAGACAGCTCTTGCACCAAGCTGTGATGCAACAAGAAATAGTTAAGAACCTAGTAAAAATGAGCTCTAACACTGGCAGAGTAGCAGCAGTATCTTTGAATTAATTTAAACCTTCTTGTAGCTTAGGTTAATTTTGCCTATTTAAGCCATGTGCAGGGCTCAAAATGGAGGCTGCACTATCCAGGGCAGCTTGGGATGACCTCCTAAGTGAGTCTTCCTCTTATGCATGTGGGGGCAGGCAATGCCAAAAAAAAAAGGAGTGGATCTGGACAGGACTCTGTCAGCTTCAGAGGGCCAGAACTGAGATGTTGCCATGCTGCCTACAACCCTGCAGCCCAAGGAAAATGCCCTGGGTGATGTAGAAAGAAGAAACAATGACGACATAGTGTCAAAGGTGTCAGGGAGGAAGTCTGGGGCTTTGCCTGATGCAGAAATCTCCAGCAGGTGCAAGTGTATGCTGGAGAGGAAGGGGAGGTACATGGTGAGGTGGAGCAGGCTGCAGCAAGGTATGGGAGTGTCCTGGCACTTGGAGGGGGAGAAGGGTAGGCAGCAGAACGACGCGGGTGTCAGTGGTGTGTCAAAGCATCTGGAGCTCAGTGGGTGAAGGAGGGAAACAAATGGGAGCAGTAACTTGTGTGGCTTCTCCAGAACAAAGAGCGGGATGAAAGGATGCAGTAGAGAGTGAAGTGGGTGGGAATACTTCTGTTGAACCGTGTACACCAAACGTTTTTTTTTCCTTCTAGAGATGTTTCTTGGTGGGCTGTACTTGGGAGCAAGTATGAAAGAGTCTCCCCTGCAGCTGGTGAGAGAGAAAAGGTGAAGGCAAAGCCGGCGAGCCAAAAATAAGACCTTTCTGAATAAGAGGAAAGAACAAAGGGGTGAGAAATGTGCAGGCAATAACGAAAAAACAAGTGTTTTGAGGGGGAGTTCTGGAAGGTAATGGGAGAGCAGGGATCTGTGTCAGTGGTAAGATTCAATTTCCAGGTTTCTCATTTTTGTTCACCAGTATAATGTGAATGGCAGCTCTTATTGGAGGGAGGAAAATTCAACTTTCCCAAGCAAGGAAATGAAAAAGCTCACTAGATTTGCTTGCATGCACAAAGAATGCTTTAATGTAAGTATGGGAAAGCAATAGAAACACTTTGATAGTACTTTCTGTATTTTTTTATTTTTCAAAGAGGGGGACTGCCTAGGGTCACACAACTTGAGTAACCATGAGCCTACAAACCCACACCTGAGTGTTGTGTGGTGCTTTTGAAAAACATGCTCTGTTTTTCCTATTTTTCATATACTGGCTTGTTTAGAAAAAATGTTTTTAAAATTTATTTTTAAATCTGTCTCATAAGCAAGTCCACTTATATGCTGGCCTGCGTATCCACTGCTGAGGGTAAGATTAACATGGTTGTGAACGTTTTATGGATTTGGGCTTTGCATGAGTAGCATTTGTCCTGTAATGGGTAGGTGAGCTGTCACTTAGTGAGATGTGGCTCCTGCCTGAAACCAGAGCAGGTCTGAAGCTGCCCTAATAACTCACAAATTGGCATAGTCTTTCAAAACAGCAATCAGCTTGGCAAGGTATAGAGCACTCTGTGCTTGTGGTCGTATTCAGTTTTACCTTGTGCCTGCTTTACCTTGGCTACAGCTGTGCTTCCAAAGTGTTTTCTTCCTCTTTCAACCTTGGACTAGGTCAGTCTGAGGGCTTTTTGAACTTGTCCTTGTTTCCCAGGCAGCTGGTAGTGCTAAGAGGGAGATGCTGATGACCAAACTGTAGTATGGGCAGGCCTGGGATCCCCAGCACCATGGCACAGCGGAGGGTTGAGCTTGTCCAGCTGTAGTGATTCTGACCTTTGAGGGAGTGTCACGCTTACCCTGTATGTGCTATCCAGTTGCTGCCCCCTCTGTAAGGCAGGACTGGTGCTTGCAAGGCCAACACCAAAGCAACGTGGCTGCATGTTTGCAGCTTTCCACTGCTGGAAGCAAGTATTGGGAACCTCCCTTTATGCCTAGGAGCATTTCTGTTCCCGGAGGTGCTCGTTAAGGGGTTTGTCCTCCATATGGATTGCCTGGCCTTGTTGCTCTGTGCCTGTTTCTAACCCTGTACATTCATTAATTTTATTTTTTTTCAAAACCTCTCAAAATATAGGTAGAGCAAACATTCCATTGTATCTGTAAAGATGCTGACCTAGCATCAAATGGACGAGTCTGATAAAGTGATAAATGTTTCAAGCCCCTGGCCTTTTATCTCTGGTCTTTTTTTTGTCTTTTTTTTTTATGCTTCTCAAACCTAAGTGATTGAAAAGCTTTCCAGATCTGATAACTGCAAAGATTTCAAGTGAAACTTCTGGCTCCTATCCCGGCATGAGATCATACAAAGTGATATTAGCTGAATTTGTACCAGAGTTTGAAAAGAAAATCAAAACACGTTACTGTTAGTCTCTCTCAGCTATTTTTCAGCTCTGCTGGGCAAATGCTTTCTCATTGGTTAACTTCTGTGTACCATTTTAAAGGTTTCCAAATATGTATGTGTGTATTTAATTTATACTCTTCTGATCTTTTATTCTTGTTAGCAGGACTCTGGATTTTTTTTTTAATAGGGATTTTAAAATCTCTAGTGTAGCTGAGAAGTCACTTTAAGAGAAAGGATGTCCTGAATCCCCGTTTCTATCCCAAAATTAAAACAAAATAGACCTGAGCTATCTCTTCTTTAACCTGTCTTTGTGTCTGCTTGCTATGATAGGTGTCAGTGAAAGCAATGGTCTTGTACATGTGTGCGTACCTAATAAGGGTAAAAGTGTGTCAACTGCATGTTTTTTGTGGGTTTCCTGTATAGAAGTAAAATAAGATGAATAATGCCTTAAGTTAGGCCTTTAGATTACTGAACAGGGTTGAACTTCAAGGTTGCAAAACCAAGCAGTCGGAGGCTAGAAAATTCTGCAGTTAAAGCTACTTGTTCATCCTCCTGGTAAATATTCATTTTGATTGCCTTTAATTAGAGGATTGTGTACTTTTTTTTTTTCTTTCTACAGGGCCTGCATACCGTTCAGTGCACAGCATGGCTAATGCTTAATGAGTGGGTAGGTTGTTGATGTTTTGTTTCTCACAGCTACTTTTATCCTCCTGGTAAATATTCATTTTGATTTCCTTTAATTAGAGGATTGTGTACTTTTTTTTTTTCTTTCTACAGGGCCTGCATACCGTTCAGTGCACAGCATGGCTAATGCTTAATGAGTGGGTAGGTTGTTGATGTTTTGTTTCTCACCATTTCTTGTATGGCCTTATTTACTATGTGTTTGGCAGATGGTGCACTGAATACACAACTACTCATTTCCTCATGGAGTTTTTTATGGCGTTAACACCATAAAGAGTTACTATACTGCATATTTTTCAAGGAATACCGTTCAGTGCACAGCATGGCTAATGCTTAATGAGTGGGTAGGTTGTTGATGTTTTGTTTCTCACCATTTCTTGTATGGCCTTATTTACTATGTGTTTGGCAGATGGTGCACTGAATACACAACTACTCATTTCCTCATGGAGTTTTTTATGGCGTTAACACCATAAAGAGTTACTATACTGCATATTTTTCAAGGAATTTTAATCAGGAGTGCAAAATAAGATATATGTATATATTTAACAAAACTATGAGCCTTGACTGTTAATTTTCTGGGTGGAGATGGTTACAGCATAGTCGCCTTGATGGAAGTCTTTGATGGAGGAACTAGCAGGTTTTACCAACTCTGTCCCCTGCTCTTCTTTCTGTAGCAGCAGACAACAGTGGGTCAAAGCTCACACTGGGGCACGAGGTATCTCCAAAACTGAAGGAATTTGGTGGAGATGTTGTAAACAGCTATAGCTTCCATCCACCCCACCAGTGTTGCATCTTGCTGTTGTTGATTGTACATAGGAACATAGGCTTGCCATCTTGGAAATCCTCTTCTGTAATCGAAGGTAACCATGCAGTAGATATTTTGTCCATCAAGCTTAAAGTACTCATTCAGCAACTCGCTCTCCAGCATTCAGTGCATATTTAAGACCTGATGGAAACGAGCAAAGCTTCAAAACCTACAATAAGCTACAGGAAGAGAACACCCTTCATCTGGTTTCTGTCTTTGAGACTGTAAGCTCTTCAGGCTGGAGACTGTGCCTTCCCATATGTCGATAAAGCATTTCAAGCACTACATTAGTATAAACACCAGTGGATGAGGTCATCATATATCAAACAACACAATTAAATCAGTGCTTTATTCACTGTCTGTGTCTCATTATGGCTGCCTCCTAGGTCACACTGCAGCCTTGAAGATCATGTAAGAACTCGAATGTTATAACAGCCCTCACAGAAACATTTGCTTTGAAGTTGGTGCTATTCATTTAGAAACCAATCTTCAGAAAAATGTACTTTTGTAGAATGTGGTCCTATTTTGAAAAGCCATGTAAAAGGGAAACACTTATTATTGATTTTTGTCATAAATTGCCATGCATGAATGTCAGCCCACAGCTGCTGATCACATGATTGTGATGGGATTTCTTGGTTGATTAGAGTTCTGAAAGCAATTGAGTGGATGGACCCTGTTTCTCAGAGGGGAACACGAGCTTGAAGTGGTCCCTGCCAAGTAACCAGACTTCGGGCACCGGCATGAAACTCTGGCAGTTTTAGAATTTAAGTGGTGCTTACTTTTTGCCTGCTACGTTAAAGTGCACACACTTTAAAACAATATAGGAAAATATTTTAAGTAAGATCCTCCTTCCTCCTTTCACAGTTCTGGTACCCACACTTTAGATCTCATGTTATATCAGCACCTATATGTGTTTTATAGCAATAGATCCTTATGTGTGTTTTACAAGGAAGTAGGCTACCAATTTTGTCTGAGCAATAAGGTACTTTGAAGTCTGAAGTCATAATCATAGATATGCACGTAAGCCTTGTGCCTCACCAAGTATGATGCCTTGGGCATGTGTTATTGCTTACCTATGCCATAATTACTGTACACATGTAGCTACAGGAATATGCCCATATGGTTTTCCTACTGTAAATTTTCGGGTGCCTTGCTAATCTAGGCCAGTACTCAGAAACAAGGGCTGGTCTGAGATCTTAATAATTACAAAGCTGGCATACAAACTTCAGCATTAAGGCTCTCCCAGATCCACTTGAAATCAGGTTACATTCATATTCTGTCTTGTTTTTTGAATAGCAGCCCAACAGCATGCAAAGGTGTGATGTTGTTGCTTAACCTACTCTCTCCCAGTCTTGCTGGCAAGGGAAAAAGAGGGAAAGATATTTAGGATTTATATTCTCTTGGCTTTGCCATAAACAAAGGAGATTTTTTTTCTTTTTTCTTTTTTCTTTTTTTTTTTTTTCCTGGGCGTTTCCTGAATGAATTCATATTAAATGATGAGTTTACTGGAGTAATACATGTTCTTCCTCCCTAATATTTATTTATCTGTGCTTTTCCTCATTAGCAGTAATGATGGCACGGAACGGTGAGTCGATGCCATGTGTTATGGGCTGCTATTTGCTAAATTTGAGCCTGAAAGCAGGAAAGTGAAGGGAGAGCAAAGGTGGCTCTTCAGTGTTCTGCAGGACAGGTGGGCTCCAGAAATTAAACATAAAAGCAAAGTTGTGCAGCTTACCCACATAGCCACATTGAGGGTCAAGGGCATCTCTCAGCTGGGGCTGCCTCCTGGGACTAGTCTGCTTTCCAAAGCACTTCCATGAACCTGCTGCTGCAGAGATGCAAGGTGGGGGATGATGATGAGGAAGGACTTGCTGGGTCCTGCTGGAGGTTGGAGTCAGTAGTTCCTGCTAGGTAGCTCCCCTGCTGGGAAAAGCAGCCCTCCTGGCGGGGTAGGAAAGCTGTGGGAGGGCAGGGAAGGCTACTTGCCCCCGGGCTAGAGCTGGAAATCACCTGGCTCCTGCTCAGCTAGTGAAACAACAGCAGGGAGAAAAGTCTGTTATCCTGCCTAGATAGGTGCCTTCATGTGGTTCTGGGGTGCTAGAGAGGAGTCAGTTCTCCCATGCTTAGTCTGCTCTTGAGAACCCTGCTGTTCCTAGCCTTTTCTTGTTTTCCTCTTCAATAACATCTGAGCAGGGGTTAAAAAAAGATCATTGGCAGACAAACAGAAGTATAGGATGCTCAATACTAAAATTTTCAGTGTCTTCAAAAAATGACTTTAATTTTATTATGTTGTCTTAGGGGCTTGATTGTTGACTGGTTAGGCACTTGGTAAACCTCCTAATAAAAAGAATAGACACTTTTGTTGGTTTTACGCCCTTTTTTTAAATGTCCCTGTTCATGTTCTGTTATTTTGCTGTGATTTTTTTAAAATAGCCAGAGTAAAACAAAAGTGGTAAATCCTAATTTAGAGGTGTTAGCAAGAACTGGCTCACTCTGATAAGGGTCAGCCAGGCTTCACTGGTTCTTTATTTATAATCCACTATCCACTGTGGTTTATCCTCTCCGAATATTACTCTTCTGTTATACTTGCTATCATCTGCACAGAGATGATAGCTTAATACTTGCAAATGACCTAAATATAACGAAGAGCAAGCCAGAAAAATTCTAAAAACATACCCCTATGAGAAGACAAGGGCAATACTGGCAAACTTGTTTTTCTTAGGACAAGTGTGAACAAGTGTTGGATGTAAAGAAAAAAATCCCCCCCCCCCCCTTGCTACAGGGGCACAATTCTCACTTCTGTTCGCAGTCATCTAGGCAAGCTTAGGTTTGTTGAGTGGCAGGGCCTATTTGCTTGTGCACAGCTTACTGTGCCTACAGTACAAATACACAGCTTTCAACTGGGAGCCAGCTCGGAGCACAGGCAGAGCAAGCTCAGGTCTGTCTGTACTTGCCTGCATACAGAGGTCCTTAGAAAAAAGCAGACACCCCCATTTTCTCCTTATTACTGCATTACACCAGAGGCAAATGCTCTAATTAAAATCTGCAGTTAGCAGTGGTTTGTTATAACTGCTGTAAATTTTGGTCATGTTAAGACTTCCTGGTGGTGGGAGGAGAGGCACATAGAAGCTGGTTAGCGCAAACAAGGGCTCTCGCATAGTTGGCTATAGCAGCCTGGCCCCTGTCTTCCATACATTTCGTTAAGGCATCACCTATGGCACTTTGTACCAGGAAAATTACTAAATAGCTTAAGAGAAAATGTGACTAATGCTGTATAGTGGAGGAGCTAAGATCTGTCTTGTAAGAGGTTCTAGTCACATCCTGCTTTCTGCTAGGCTGGGAGGGGGAAAAGTGCTTGACAAGGCTCAAAACAGCCTTGCTGTTACCTGTGCCCGGGTGCGTTGCTTCCATCGGTCTGACACAGTGGGGAAAAACTGGGAACTCAGATAACAAGGATGTAAGATTAAGAAATATGCATTTTAATAAAGCCATTAGAGAATGGTTTTGCGTATCTTACAACTAGAGAAATAGAAACTTGGAAAACGAATAGTTTTCTGAGCGGGTCCCAGTTTTTACTTTCTCAGTCACTGTGTTCATTTACTTTGGCTATCCTGATGGCTACTCAAGTGCTGTGCCAGGTTACTGTCTTCTGCTTGGCTTTATGAGCTGGATGGCTGAAAATACCTTCCTTCCAAATATTTATTTGCTATCCTACACTGTGCTGTTTCCACCACCGCATCTAGACCAAGGAAGAATGCCCAATTCATTTCCTTTCTGGGATGGGAGGACTTGATCGTATGGGAGCTATCAAAAGAGATGCAGTCTGGCATGTAACTGCCTTTTGCCTTCTACAAGGGTGCTTTTCTTTTGGGCAGGCTGGGCAGAAAGCTGCGGGTCTGGACGTGCTCTCTCCGTTGAGCACTGTTTAGCACTCTGGGACGGAGGAGCAGAATGGCACCAAGTTGATGGGGTCGTATTCACATGGAGCCCCTGCTTCCTGTCGCACTGTATTTGACCTGACATAAGCAGCTGACATAACATCACCGTGGGTGTTGCCAGTGTTTTCTTCTTTTAATATTAAATTTTTTTGGGAAAAAAAAATAATAAATGTTTTCTTTTTAAAAGGAAAGAGAAAACCCTAAAGGATCTTGGCTGGCTCTGTGTGCCCTATAGGTATGTCTGGTTGTTTTTGATGAGTGAGGTGCTGTCCTGCTGTTTACCTCTTTCAAAGGAAGTGTCTGTTGACATAGTCTGCATTTCAATCATCTTTATTATACAGTGCTCTGGGAAGCCTTCGGGGCAAGTCGAGCAAGCCCTAAAAATCAGCTTCTTGGTCACAGAGAGACGAGCCTGACCAGACGCCCACAGTTCGTATTTCTTTATTTGCAGAGGTCTGTGGTCCAATAACCTCAGACCCTGCAGCAGCTGAGGTCAGCTTAATTTGGAGTGGTGTGAAGAGGGGTGGTGGGCAGGTCTCCCAGTGGCTGCCATACCCGCCCTTGCACTGCAGCCAGTATGGACCTGGCTGTGCTGCCTGTGCTGTCAGGGAGCTGGCCTCGCTGCCCAACCTGGTGGAGGCTGGGGTTTTCCTGCAGCAAGAGTGCTGGGTGGGCACTACCAGGCTGGGAGGCAGCTCAGAGGAGTCTTTCTCCCTTCCCCTCCCTCTGTCCCACGTGTTTTCTGTGTGCGCTTTCACCATGGGGTGCTGCTTAGCGTTTGTTGCCCTTAAAGTGTGGCTCAAACGTTCACAAGACTTCATGTGCCATTACCTGTGCGGAGCTTGTTCGCTGAATGGAGTCCAAAGCATTGCACAGTGCGGGTTTGTGTTTAGACAGTTGGTCCCTGCATTCATTAGAGAACTACTGTTAATGATCGTCCATGTCATCAAAGCTGTCTCTTAATGTTTGCATGAGGAGAGAATTTTACTTCAGATTGAAGTTTGCATGTCAGGGCTGAACTGTTGTGGGTAAGCGAACCGTGAATGATTTGCATGACGTTATGGTAGCATCTTGTATTATTCTGTGCTCTTGTAAGTCTTTTGAATGGGTGAAGTTAGCTTTGGTTTGCATCGCTGTTTTATTTTCCTCTAGTGCTCAATGATGAGTTCTAGATAGACGCTCACGAAAATGATGCTATGCGGAGAACATCCATCTTCTCGGTAAAAGGTGGGGCCCTGACCAGCCACGGTGTGCCCTCGAGGCCTCTTTCTCCAGATCTGCGCAGCTGCCTGGCACCTCTGAGGGGCTAAACCCATCCATCTTTCGAAAGAGGAATGGCTTTATACTGTGCTAATAGAAAGTGAGTTATAAACCTTCCCCTCTCAAGATGTTTGCAGTCCCAATGTGGAGCTTTATTTGATCTTCGATAGTTCATACCTTGACAGTTGCAATCTCTATCAAAAATTGTTACCCAGGAAAGCTACAGGTGGTTAAGCAGCAAGGTATGAGTGACCTGGATGTCGAGTGTAAGGCACTTCTTGTGGGGCATGGGGAGCTGCCTAACAGCTAAATATGCTAAATATTAAAATATCAATTAAAATAATTTGCAGAGTCATGCACTAATGATGAAAGCAGCTTGTGCCTTCATTGTAGCCAAAGATTTCAAGGGCCAAATTCACTGCAAATATAAACAGTGGTGCAAATTATATGTTAGAGCCCAATTGTTCCCCTGCAGGCTATAAATAACTCCTATTTTAAGTCACTGGGGGTTATTCATCTCCTGTGGGAGAGAGACTGTAGTCTGTGGTGTGGCTGACCAGAAAATGGTTGTTAGTGATAAATCAATGCAAATTACACTGCTTTATTATTCATTGGCTGTACAGATCAAGTGCAGCTTACCCAGCAACAGAGTTTGACACCAAATTCTTTTGTCGCTTAAACAAATGTCCATGCTGAGTGTAACTGAGAGACGCTATCGTAACAGAGTGGAGTTTATCACACATGTTCTAGCTTGTAACTCTCTAAAATCTGAATCAGACCTGTAAGAGTTGACTCTAAACTTAATTTTGCTCTGTCTGTGTAAACCAGGGTTGATAAGTATTAGAAGTAGGTTTATATAAAGAAAAATAAAATACAATTCCTTGAATTTGTCTAAATTCCCTGCATCTGATAACATGCGCATCCTGCTTTAGAACCTCTAGTGCTTGCATCTAACATCCTGCATCCAAAACAATAGGTCTTTATTGGCTACAGAAAGGATGAATTTGTGTTTAGTGTGGGCAAAATTAAGTTAAAGATAGCCCAAGATTGTTCTTGAAAGGTTTTCTTCTGAAAGTGTTGATTTCGGAGCTTCCAGGTATTATGAGATGTATTATGATTCACATGAGCGTGATATTTTCAGTGTCTACTTTGGTGTTCCTCTGAAAGCTGTAGCTATTGGAAGAAAACAACTGATAAAAAGTGCTTGTTGGGTTTCTCTTCTCTTGCTCATCAACTTTTAAGCCGGCTTTCTATTTCTGGTGGTTGTGGAAGAAAACCTGGAAATATGAATCAAATGCTTCTTCAAACTCAAAAATGAGAAAGCAAAATAAAAAGGAAGAATATATCTTTTAAGTGTTATTTCTAAGTTCGTTTCAGTGGGAGGGAGGGTGTTTTGTCTTCAGATTCGTTAGTTTTAAGTGTGTGTGGCCACTGCTGCAGGTGTTGAACCATCCCATCCCTTTCCAGGCTATTAGCAGCACTGGCACACGTGCAATTGGTGCCTTACAGACGATGGCACTGGTCACCGCGAGCACAGGTACCAAACTTGGCTGTTTGACAGTGCGGCCACACTGACTGCTCTTCAGCTGGCTTTTTTCTGCCATGGTCCTTGAGACGTTGTCATGCCAGCCAGCTCTGTGTGAGTCTCCTCATGGAGGTGCAGCTGTGGGTTGCAGACCGGTTTGTGCTGGGTGGGCTCGCAGCCCTGGGGTGCAAGGGGGCCTGCTGACAGCCATCTGCTGGGACCCTTGCAGCCCCATGTGACCCTACTGGTGTGCACCATGTTTCACAGACTATTCTACAATTCCACTGTGATTTTGGCTGCAAAAAAAATTGGTGGTAATACGGGACGGAAAGCAATGCTGGAAGAAATCCTTAGAGGCTTTCTGATGGTTCGTTTTGCTTTGTACATTGACTTAGCATCAGTCTCCCTTGATGAGTCCGCAGCTACAATCTGCCTTTGAATAAATACTCTGTGTTCTGCTATGGGCTGTTGTTGTTCACAGCCTGGAATGAACTTGTGGAAAGGAGTGCTGTAACTATAAATTGCTTTTTTTGGGCCAATTTTTCTGGCAAAATCTGAATAAAATAATAAAAAATAATAATCTTAGAACTTAACTCTTCTCCTAAAAGGAGGATGTCCTATCCATTTAAAGTGAACCATTTAGCAGCGTATTCCTTCACATTTTTGTTAAAGGTTAACAAAATTGTTTAGACAGCTCTAGTGGCTGCACATCAATCTGCTATAACCAGCTGATTAATGTGACTGATTTCTGCAGCGAATTTCTCTAATCACTTCTTATTTACAAACTGGGGTGGTTTTGTTTAAAGCAGCTATGCTGAGTGTTCATCCATCTTAAAAGTTCATTCTTTGACTGAAGTAAGTTTAGGAAACACAAGTCTAATGAACCTCTGTGACAAACAGTGCCCATAAAAGAAGAGGTCATATGCAAAGTCTCTGGTAGTGTTAATCCCTCTTGTCATCTCCTACAGATGAAGTAAAAAAAAATAAATTTTTCTTGAAGCAAAGAGAAAGGAAATCGTAGTGAGTGTAGGCAAATGAGAGAGAAACCAGTACTCCGAAGCCTGCAAGGAAGCCAGGAAACCAGATTTCCATTATCTGGGCTATTTCAAATCACAGCTGGTGATTTGAAATAATCTTACAGCTTTTTTTGGGGAACTTATTTAGACCTCATAGACTTACTCTACTGGGAAATACAGAGGTTCCCTCTTTAGATAATTTTATCTTATTTCTAGTCTTTCTTCAAGTGGAGTTAGGCACTGAGCCGATGTCTCTGCTGTGATACACCGTGCTTCGTCACAGAGTGCAAGTGCTGAATCCTTCTGTGTTTATTCTGTTGGTAAATATCATTCTAACTGCTATTACACAAATCGTTTCCAATGGTAAATATAAGAAATATTTAGCAGCTGTGTCCCTATAGGGAACTCAGTTGGACAGACGTCCCCAGGTACTGGCATGCAGGAGTATAAGCAAAGTCTTTGCACTTTATAGATAACTCCATTGAATTGTAGCACGGCAGAAGTGAGTCTTCAAGGAGGTTTCAAATGGCCAGATCCGTTATGTAGGATGTCAGCAAAAGTTGTGGCATGCTAGGCAAGGTTGATTGGGGGGGGGGAATCATACAAGTGGATATATGAAAATTTCATTCAATATTTAAGGACCACTGAGGACCTGTTAGTCATCTTCAGCAGTTACCATGCTTTTTATTTTTAAAGCAGGCATATTTTCCCTACACTTTTATGACTTTTTTTGTTTCCTTCTAATGCTCTTGTCGTGGTTTAACCTGGCAGGAAGCTAAGCACCACACAGCCGCTCGCTCACTCCCCCCTGGTGGGATGGGGAAGAGAATCGGAAGGGTAAAAGTAAGAAAACTTGTGGGTTGAGATAAAGACAGTTTAATAGGTAAAGCAAAAGCTGTGCACGCAAGCAAAGCAAAACAAGGAATTCATTCACTACTTCCCATCGGCAGGTGGGTGTTCAGCCATCTCCAGGAAGGCAGGACTCCATCACGTGTAACGGTGACTTGGGAAGACAAAATGCCATCACTCCGAATGTTTCCCCCCTTCCTTCTTCTTCCCCCAGCTTTATATGCTGAGCATGATGTCATATGGTATGGAATATCCCTTGGGTCAGTTGGGGTCAGCTGTCCCAGCTGTGTCCCCTCCCAGCTTCTTGTGCACCCCCAGCCTACTCGCTGGTGGGGTGGGGTGAGAAGCAGAAAAGGCCTCGACTCTGTGTCAGCACTGCTCAGCAGTAATTAAAACATCCCTGTATTACCAACACTGTTTTCAGCACAAATCCAAAACACAGCCCCATACTAGCTACTGTGAAGAAAATTAACTCTATCCCAGCCAAAACCAGCACAAGTCTGTATGTCTGGGAATGATATTCTACATATGGCTTTCAGAGTAGGAATAATTCTGCAGGTTTCCCTTTACTCTCTGTACCTTTTATTCTGATGACTCAGATAAGTTTGTACTTGAGTGTCCCGTCTGAGGAGAACGTGATATTTCCTAGTGGTGGTCTTGCCATTTTTTCTACACTTAGGTGACAAACTGGAATTCTGTCCAATATCACCTTTGGTTTGACTTAACTTTTTGCGAGAGAAGCTAAAAGAAGTCTGACATTTTCGGATACTTGTGGACTTCTGAAGAAAAGGTATTTCTCATCCGTATGTACCGCTAAAGCTCTTGCCCAGTCTCTCATTACCTTATGATTCTCTCTGTCTGCCATGTTACTTTTTCTGGTTTTGGCATGTCCTCTCTTGTGCTGTTAATATCCCTTTAGACTGCTCCTACAGAAGGTCTTCCAATCATATCACCTTTAACTTTATCCTTTTCTCTCTAGATTTCCCTTTACTTTCCACTACCTTAAACAAAAATCAACTTTATTTTAAAAGCACCTAACAGTCTACCTCTGTTCTATCTATAATTTGTACAGTTTTTGGAGACTGACTCTTGCTCTTCATAAGCCCATGGCACCTACTGTCCTTCACTTACTTGCTACATTTTAAAGTGGCACTTCAGTGCTTTTGCTCTTTCTTAGGGGAAACCCATCAGGATATGCAGATCTCTTACCAGTTCTACTTTTGCCATGATTTCTGCAGAAAACTTGGACTCTGGTGATCAGAATTCATCTGGTCCCTAGAGGAGGCCCATAGGTGAGGTGGGCAGATGGGAGGAAAGCTTGGGCTGTATTTCTACTGGCATCCGTTCAAGAAAAGAGAATATTTCTTAAAGGATGGTCTACGTCACTGTGTGGGGTAGTAGTCCTTGATACTGAGTCTGTTACAGCCATTGAATACGTCAAGAAATGATGGCAAAAGGTCTGAAGATGCTCATGCAATATTCACGCCTGGCTTTAGTGTGCAGGAAGTGGAAAAGGGAGAAGATACAATGAGGGATAATAGAAGGACAGTGAGAGAAAAAAGAAAGTGATAGAAATGATAGGGAAGCTAATTGAATCAGCAGAACAGTTAATAAAAGGTTTGTGCCTAACCTGACAAGGCAGTTGGTTGTGGTCAGTTAGAAACAAGAAAAAGGTTTGTACTTAAGTACCAGGTTAATAGCATAGAGGAATCTAAAATACCTGTGAAGACAAATGTTGTAGAGGACAATAGATGCATAGCAGAATAATAATCTTGCTGGAAAAGTAGTACTTAGTTGCTGTGTTCAGGAAGAACAGAAAGAGAAGGTAGTAGGCTGTCCATGAGTGTTAACAATGTTGAAAGATCATTTAAAAAAACAAACAAAACAAAACACACAAAAAAACACAAAAAAACACAACAGGAAAGGACATACTGAATAAAAGAGCATCTGTTCTGGTTTTAGCAGCTAATGATGAGGTCATAGAGCTAGACATGGGAAGTAACTTCAGATCAAGTGATCAGGAATTGATTTAATTAAAATGAAGGGAGGATTAAAAGTATGTCCTTAATTAAAAATTGTTTTTGAAAGATAGCAAACTTGAGTTTTTCAAACTGCTAGCAAGGCAAGTCAGCTGCACTGGAGAGCTCAGGCACCCGAACAGTGCAGAAATTGGGAGTTCCTGCAAGTACTCCAGCAGTCTGGGTTTTGTGTCCCAAGGAAGGAGAAAAGTTATCAGGAAAGGGTGAAAGTTAAAGTTGCCGGAATTCAGGCTGAATGAAAGCTAGCAAGTAATGTTTAAACATATAGCAAAAGGACATTGAGCCATATAAATAACTTCCAAACAGCAGGAGGGCTACTATGTAGTGGTGCTGCTTGTGCAGGGATTAAGCATAATTTAGATGTGGCCTCAGTGTAAAAAAAAAAACAAAAACAAAAACCAAAAAACCAACCCCACCGCACATCCCCTCAAAGAAACCCTAGCGGTGACCATCAGGAGAGAAAAATCTGAATGTGATGGAAGCAAAGCTTGAATATTGCAGTGCTCCTGAATTGCATAGAAGTAGCTAACTTTTGTAACGGCTCGCTCGGAAATTGAAGGTATGACTGCAAGGATTTTTAGCAAATCCTTCAACACCCACTGTCCACCTCTGGGCTCTATGCTTTGTGCTTAATTGTGTTAGCTATCTGGAACAGGAATAGTTTTGTGTTGTCACGCCGCTTGGTGTTGTGGTTCTTGAGGATTGTTATGTCAATTCAGGAAGGCTTAAAGCATATAAACCTTAAAAAAAAGTTAGAGGAGGGTGTGAAAAGAACTTTAAATGTGATGCCATGTTAGGAAACTACTTGAAGGGTTTATTTGGGGGTTTTCTGACTGAACAGAGAAGGGAAGATGAGTTCAGCATTTGTACCTTTTATGCCCTGGCAGAAGGCTGTGGCATTTTTGGGACACTGAAGGGGAGAATGTTGTCAGACTGGTTAGGATAAAGTACAGAGAGAGATTTAAGCTGCTGAGACTGGAAGAAAGGGGCTGCAAGGGAGCAGCTGGACTTGATACTCAGGAGAGAAGGAAATGTCACAAGTGACTTTGAATTTGCTGTTGTAAGCATTGAAATCCCAGTGTTGGCATCAGTTGTAGGGAGAGGAGGAAGTGTTGTAGAGAAGGCATTTAGTATCTGGGCAAGTTAATTTATGTTGGTGACAAAACGTAAAACTTGAAAATTTGGGAGGTAAAATGAGGCATGTGTATAAGTGCAAAGGAGATGGCTTAGAAGGGGAAAAGATGTGTCTGACAACATGGTTTCATGAGCTGAGGCTCCTGGCCTATACCCCTCTCCTGTCCTTTACCACACAGTCCTGCCATCACCTTCATGTCAGACCACCTCAGACTGCTTTGGAAATCTTAAAATGGCATCTGAACCATCAATGCAGAGGTGAGCACTAAAGTCGTGAGCTAAAGACATCACCCAAATGCGTTGAACTGAGAAGACCACCGTGCCAGTGGCAGAGCTTTCAGAAATGCCTGTCGATACGGTGGGCTGCCCAGAACAGAGAATAATCATTGACAGGAAAAATAGCGATTGATTTGAAACTTTAGTGAGGATGAGAGGTCAGAGCAAGGATGATGATCAGCAGTATCAAAAGAACGAGAAGGGTCAAGCAGGAGGGGGATAGAGGAAGGTCCTTGAGATTTGCCTGGGAAGAGATCATGAATGACCCTGGTTGAGAGCATTTTCATTCAAAGGGAAACAGCGGAAGCTGGGCTGGACGTGATCCAGTGTAGAGTTGGAAGAGAGGAAGTGAGCGCGTTGGCTTCAGCCTATGCTTGCAACAAGTTTATAGATAAGGGAAAGGAGGAAAGGAGTAACTGCTGAAATAGGTAGGGCTGTCGTCTTGTGGATAGTGGAAAGGGGGGACAGAAGATAGAGGGGTAAGTGGGGACTAAGCTTGGCTGAAACAGAATGTGCAGCTGAAGACAAATGGAAGAGGTTAAAGAATTTCAGCTGAAGAAATGTAAATAGTCTATAGGCTCTATATGGTGATATATTAGCAAACTTTTTTTTTGGTAGGAATTAGCAAAGACCAATGAGAGAATTCAGTTGGAAAAATGAACAGCTTGATGCTTAACGAAAAGGAAATCGGCCAAATGAACTTTTTGTCAGTTAGTTGTAACTGATTCGAAGCAGCAGTGTGCTGCTGCTTTCCTCTTCCTCTTTCCGCCCCCACGGCCGCAGCAGACAGCAGGGCAGGGTGCCGATCTGTGCCGGTGTTACGGTGGCTTGCTACGGGGTTTGCTTGGTTCTGGAAGGAGAGACGCATCCAGACTTCAGGGGCCGCACAGCCTAATTGTCTGGCTCAGGTCCAGCTGCTGATTGACCCAATAAACTCTAATGAATCTGGATTCCTGCAGTCTGATTTGCTTCCTCTCCCCGTTATGTGCCTTTCTCAGTCCATGAAGAGATGAAACCTGAGTGCTGGCTTTAACAATGGGAGTGAGAGAGGGGGGAAGGAGTGGAAGAAAAGGCAGATAACAGCCGAATGTAATCAGTGTTTTATTACCGTCCTCAGGAAGTGGGAATGGCTTTAAAAAAAAATAAAATAGTAGTAGGTTGGAGCAAGGAAAGTTAATTATGGTGAGGTTATTTGACAGGAAATTACAAAATACAAACAGACAGAAGAAACACATTTTAAAACAGGGTAGGAAATCTCAAGTTACTTCGCTGTGTATATTCAAAACCCCCAAAGCAAAGGCTGAAAATAGCAGTTTAAACAAAAGCTATCTTATCTGATAAAGGCATTTCAAGCACAAAAGGAAATTTATATATTGGGTTGACAGTCTTAAAATGAACTGATTATCTTGATAACACCATAGATTTAATTGTGGGAAAAAATTGGGTTCATTTGTATGACCTGCAGACACAGTAAATTCCCATGTAAATTCATTCCTTTTCTTTCTTTGTACATTTCTTGTCTCCTAAGCGGTGTTTATCAGTGTTTTCCAAAAATTGTAAAGGTAGATTTATGCATGTAGGATGAGACTGATAAATATATGTATATTTGAAAGACTTCCGTGCAGACCAGGTATGAGTCATTTCCTATGCTACTGTATGGAAGCATATTAATGGTATTTCAGCAAGTACCATTCAGATTCAGAAAGATTTTGGCAGAAATACATTGTTTTGGGATGAGGGTAGAATTTCCAGTACTAGCGATCAGAATTATTATTTTATTCGTTTCATTGTTAGTATGCTTCTGATATGCTCTTGAATACTCGGTGTGTCTTTTCACTTTCTGTGCGGAAAGGAAACTATGCTGTTACCACATCACCTTTATCCCGAGTCTGTAAAGCATTTACGAGTGTGAGGGGAGCAGAACTCGCTTGCTAGCGCGGTTCTCTTGTAGCCCTGCTGTATGTACCAAAGCTGCAAAGAACAGTAAGGAGGACCTTTCTGGTACCTGGACTGTCACTGAGTCTTTTGTTATAAACAAAATTATCTTCAAAGAAAGGCGCTGGTTATTTTTTTTAAGCAAATGCTGCTCAATTGCCAGTATTCTCCTTACCATTTTTCTTTGAAGTTTACTGCTGAGATTTTGAATAAACATTGCATCCATATAGATATGTGTCCTTCTAGTGAGATGGGATATGTATTATAGGGTTGATACAATTTGATTTGCTGGGAGGGAGGGGGCAAGGAGAAGGGGAGGAAATAACTCAGTTGTGCAAACGATATGTTAGATTATCTCTGTTCAGATCAAAGACTTAGAACACTGTGGGACAAATATCTTGCTTGCTTTTGACTGAAGCAGTAACAAGAAGCATTAAGAGATTTATAGGTACACCTGGCTGGCTGCTGCGACTTGGAACTTTGTGTTCCTCCCTTCTTCTTGCTCATCAGGCTGCATATCTAACAGTGTATTACAGTGTGGCAAGCACATCTGCAACTTGGTGCCTCATCATACCTGCTCAGTCCTGGGAGACATCTAAGTTTGGGGTTCCCCCCCCCCCCCCCCCAATTAATTTGTCTGCTGTGCCTATGAATCCCTATTGCTAACACTGTTGAGCCTTCATAATCATTGAACACGGCAAAATAAAGTCTGGTAGGAGGGCACTTGCTTACTGAGTATTATATTGGAAGTTAGTGGTAGGTAATGCTTCTCCTTGGCTGAGGTCCAACATGGCATCCTTATGGCTAAAGTTAGGTAAGTGGCTGTTTTCATCTGCACTCAAATCTTTCCCTTTTATAGGTGATCCAGGTATGCTTGGGGATCTCTTGGACATCAGAGTGCTCAGAATTATCTGACCTCATGAGGCTCAGAGAGTATCACTGAAGTATAGCACAAAGATGAGTTCACATCAGCTTGCGTTGTGGAACACAAGACTACAAGGCCTGGTAGTATCCTATTGCTCGAAAATCTTGCTAGGAGTCTTGTAAAACTGTCAAGATCTGATGGGTCCATAAGGGTTTTTGCTCTATTTAGCAAAGAAATACCAGTTGTCAACGGACCATGAGGATTGGGTTGCAATATAAATATTCTGAACTTGTGATCGCTGGGTTGTGCACTCAAAATAAATAGAAGTGACACCTGTGCAGGAAAGAAGCTGATCTTTTTTTCTATTGATTTATGTCTTATTTAAATGACCTCCTACTTTAACAGGATTTCATAACTCAACTGGGGGACTTCATGAGGGAAAGTTGTGGGAGGAAAGTAGCTTCCTCCTTAAAAGGGGAGAGTGTTGATGTCAATATGAATCACTAATCTAAAACAGTGAGTATTTAAAAAAAAAAAAAAAAAAGAAAAAAAAGAAAACTGGAAAGCAAATAAAATAAGAAATGGAGCTAAAGTCTTTCCAAAAAGTATGTATTGAGGCTGTGGAAAAACTGGGAAATAGAATCAATCATTCTTGACTGACTCAATTCTGTTGTTTGTGGTTTTTTTTTGAAACCCTCTGCAGTTACTCCCTGATACAATTCTGAAATGTAGATGTGGTACTGTTGTAAAATGAGATCAATAAAATGTAGCGTCCTATAGTCAGCTCTCCAGAATGCCGTTGCAAGTATTGGGAACTTGTTTTTCCTATCTGTTCTTTCAGCAATGATCAATACAAACTGACATAATTGATAGAAGATTTTTCTTAGGGTTAAATAGCATGCTTCAAAATTAGCATCTTGGAAGAACCCCAAGATCATTTAAAAAAAAATAAATAGTTGGCTGTTACTATGAAGTATCCTTTATAATCAACTTTCCTTTTTAAAACTGAGATGTGTATAAATGAGATTTAAGGAGATGCCTTCATCACAGGTGATAATGATGATACACCATTTTGATTCTGTCTTACTGCTATTTTATAGCTATTATTTTACATATGCTGAAAATGGAAAATGAAGTACTGAAGATGCAAAGTTATGGCCTTATAACAATCCTTAACATGGGCTGATCCTGTGACTAGGTGTGTACTGAATATGTGTTAATGTCAGCTTCAACTTCTTAGCTAAAATAAAAAGAAGTAGCCAAAGTTAGGGGACACAACCATTTTGAAAGTTTGCTTTAATACGGTTTAACTGTTTTTGCCTTCATAATGGTGATAAAATAGATGGACTCGTTTTTGAAAAAAGAAAACACTATTTTACATTAAGCTGAAAAGTGGGGAGACAACTTTGGGAAAATTCTCTTTGATTTTGAAAGGTGTGCACATGAAGCTTATTGTGACTAGTGGGAGTAAATAAAGGCTAGGTCAAGAAATACAGAGTTAGTCTTGTCTCCTCGCTTTGGTTATATGAGTTACTTAAGCAAGTCTGTGCCATCGAGTGTGTTTTCCTGGTGACAGAACTGAGGCTCTGTAGGTGACTGACTTGAGATAAGAGCAAACTGATGAGAACAGGGGTAAGGACCCAGCTCCACTGACAGTGTTGTTCATGACTAATCTGCTGAGAAGTACTCCAACCACGAAAGGCACTTCTGCAAGGCTGAAAGACCTACCAGTTGGATTTTGGGATTTTTAGGTCTGTTCAGCATTCTAAAATATGGCTCATTTATTAACTCGTGCCCCTGCATCTTCGAAACTCCACTGTGGGTAAAGTTTGAACTAATTAACCAGTAACAGATGTAAACCACATTCATATCCAAACCATATGTTATCCTTGTAGTTTATCTGTACTTGTTTCCTTTGAAAACAATGAAGGCTGAAAGTATATTTTGCATGTATATGGTTTTAGTTTTGCAACTTTTTTATGGTTTCCAAATATAGACAGTAGTGCGGTTTGTTTCAAGGTGTTTTGAATAGAGTACCTGGCACATTTCCAACTTCTTTCTAATCAGTCACTGGCTGGCTTTTTTTAAAATTTAAAATATGAAGTGAGTATTTTGCAGAAGCACTTAATACAGCTTCAGTCTAGGACTGGAGTCTCTAGAGATTGGGTGATATCTGTGATTTTTGCTCCTGGAGAAGAAGAATTCTGTGAAATCCTGTTACTCCTTGTTACAAAAAGCAAAGTTTCTTTTGAGTGCTTCCAGTTGGGGGGGGAGGGGGGGGGGAAGGAAGGTTGACAATTTTCTTTTGAAGCTTCAGGAGGCAGAAGATTAAAAAAAATGCACAAACGTATTTTTAAAAAATGCAAGATTTTCAGACCAATCTCATTCCTGTTTTGTTGGTGTGGCTTTAAATGTTCATGGATTAGCAGTGTTACTACACATTCACAGTAATGAAAAAAGGTTCTTCCTCCAGGGGCTTACACAGTAGGGCTTACACCGTAGGGCCACGGTCTTGCAACTTGTGATGGGACAGGGAGGTGTTTTTCTCTGTTATGGGACAATAGCAATTCATTTCATTTATTGTGCAAGGCAGACATACTGCTAAAAGTCTCCTTTTTATTCCCTTCCCCCCTTCATGTGAAAGCTCTGCAGTTTGGCCTGAGGGAAATAGGCTACAAAAGAAGGTATCAAATTTTGCAGCCGTTCCTATAGCGTGTTGATGTTGCTCCCTGAACCCAGCCTGAGGGAGCCATTAGTGATCTTTTAGCAGTTGAAGAAGGGAAGGGGGAAGAGTAAAGTTTCCGTAGTGTGCTCAATCTCTAATAGCCATGGGATCTGCACTCCATGTTAAACTGCAATTTCAGAATTATTGTATTCAAACTTAGTAACACTTAAGATACATATTTGCATAGTATTATGTAAGAGTTTTCCAAGTAGTTTATTATAAGTAATATCTGATTATTTTTAATATTTTAACTGCCTATAACACTTTTTCAATTAATAGCCCAGTATAGAAATTGTTTTCTTATGGATCAGTTTAAATGAAAAAGTAGAAAATAAATATTTTAATTTTTTTCAAATATAGATTTTTAATTTGAAGTGGAACAAAGAAAAGATCCTTTTTTATTCCTTTATTCTCTAGTTATCCCACTAAACACAAGCTGATTTGTCTTATATGATGGTATAACATAAACCACAGCCTAAACAACATAGGCATATAAAACTCATATCGAAGGGAAAATATATATATGTTTTAAATGGGATGAATGCTATTGTCAGGGTAAGACTATGTTAGAAAATGATTTTTTTAATGCTGAATACCAGTGCATAGTAGAACAATGAACTATCCTCAGTATTTACAAAATTATGAATTGTCCCAGTGTACCAGATATTTGACTTCTTTTAAGACAACCTTCCTTTGCGTAGTGATGCAGGTGGTCATGAAGTAACAGCAAATGCAGATTTCAGCACAAATGTGAACACTTTTTATATGACTGACAGCTATCAAATGCCTGTGCTGCAGATTTTCTATCTGAATGTACTAAACTGGTTGGTGTTTCATAAATGGCTACAGTGGAACTGGTATTTGCCAACGTGTTTTTTGTCCGTGCCCTCGTTTGTTCCAGTTAAAACTACCTACTGGTGACTCTTGTGTTACCAGCTTACGCTCTGAGTCTAGAACTGCTTCATCTTTCTCTTCTCCCTCAAGCTTAAGCACAGGCTTTAGTCTTTGGGATCTCAGCCTTATCCCAGAACCCTAAACTCATTTTTGCTGCTTTAGCTTCCACATTGTTCTTCTGGGTGGGAGTTGTTCAGAGCTAGGTTTCTTCCTGAGTTTGCTCACAGGTAATGCATGTCAATTTTACTCTGCTTCTGAAACAGTCAAACGTAAAAAGCAAATAGCTTTTGAAATATCCCCGTGGTCTCCTAACAAGCCTAAAGCTTGTAGAGGGGTCAGATGTGTGTTATATTAAAATCAGGCTGAGCTGAATTTGAGATAAGTTTATTTCCCCAAGCAAATATTCTTTTTTTGATCTACTTCAGCCAAAGCATTAGTGTAATATGTAATGAGAAGAAACTGGGTAGAACATTACATATGAAGACACAGCTACTATGAGTGATATGAATTATTAAGACTTGGATGTGAGCCGAAATCCTGAGCAGAAAGGACTATATGGGTGTTTCTCTTCCACATGGTCTCTTCTCCAGTAGGTTTGGTGTCAGTGGTTAGCATTTTAAACCCAATCTCTTTAAAATCAGTGACTGACGGAAATTGAAGCATCGGAGTCAAGCAATTGATAACAAATAAAGGCCAGGAGACTGGCTTATGTGACTCAAATCCTTAGAACCTCTTCTCCCAGGCATTCTGCCTCCCTACAGGGGAAAACACCTCCCGCCAGACCTCGATTCAGGCTTACCTTGTACATACATCCAATGGTACTGCCAGCTCTATGACTAACACTCCAGGCGGTTTCAAAAAGCTTCCTCAGACAGCCACAAAACCAAAGTAGCCTGTTTCTGGTGTGGGTAGCACCTTGGGAATGAGAAAGGAAGACTGAGCTTCTCTGTTCCGCTGCTGTTAGTGATGAACCCTGTTCTCCTGAATTATGAGTATGGGGAGTCCTGCAAAGACCAGAGGAGCATCTGGGTTTGCAACCAATGCAAGGAGGGGGATTACTGAATTCAGAGGTGGCTTTCCCAGACTGCCTGGAAAGCCATGAAGAAAAACTGCCATCAAGAAATGAAAGACACTGCAAGTCTGAGTATAGGATGGACCTGCTTGTCCTTGCTGTATACCTTGAATTGGGTTGCAGCAACTGAATCAGATTTTTGAAGGCATGGAGGAAGGCATCTTCCAATAACATGTTCAGAGTCTGTAAGAGACCTTTTGCGGAACTGGGAAGAGATTCTGGGTCACTTCCAAAAAATAGATTGGTGTTGGACTATAACGAGCAGCCTGTTTGGTTACAGCTGCTGAACAATACATGTGTGCTGCCCTGCATATGGTAGGGTTATATCCAGCTGTATTTCTCATGGAAATACTGTGGATATTGGAATGGAAGCAGAAGTCCCTTTATTTTTGTAGTACGGTAATTCTGAAAGGATTTTTTCCACCACAACAGCTCTGTCTCCATGCCTGCCCCTTAGAAAAGTTTAACACAGTTTGGAACTGTTTTCACCTGTAGTCAAGAAAGGTAAACCCTGTGTAAGGATAGCCATTTATTGGAAGGCTAAGTAAGATGCCAGACAGTCTGCATGTACAATTGTCAGGTTTAGACACTGGGGAAAGGATCAAACTGTGAAAGAAGTTGTCAAATAGAAACTGTATAAATACATACAACTAGCATGTAGAGGTTTTTAATTATTTTTAAATGAGGTGAAATGTATTTGAGTGAATTACATCTAATGGGGAAAGATTAAAGGTGGTCCCCATTGCTTAAACGAACACAGTCCCAAGTTTTCTTAAATCTCTGGCATGCTCTCTTGGTGCACTCCCGGCTCTGCAGTGAGGAGGGTCCCCAGAGCATGCTCCTCTTCAGCCATCTACTGTTGCTTTGTGTTCTGCCCCTTCTGAGCTTCTGGGATCTCTCCCACTTGGATTGAGGTGTGAAATGAGCATGTGGTGTTACTTTTTCCTTTCACTGTACCAGCTCACGTAGCCAAGGAAGATGAGAGACATAAACCAAGAAATCTTAATGGTGTGCTAGTGGTGGAGACAGCAAATCATAGAATCATTTAGGTTGGAAAAAAACCATAAAATCGAGTCCAATCGTTAACCTAACACTACCAAGTCCACCACTAAACCATGTCCCTAAGTGCCACGTCTACATGTCTTTTAAATACCTCCAGGGATGGTGACTCAACCACTTCCCTGGGCAGCCTGTTCCAAGGCTTGATAACCCTTTTGGTGAAGAAATTTTTCCTAATATCCAATCTAAACCTCCCCTGGCGCAGCTTGAAGCCATTTCTTCTTGTCCTATTCTTTGTTACTTGGGAGAAGAGACTGACACCCACCTCCCTACAACCTCCTTTCAGGTAGTTGGAGAGAGCTATAAGGTCTCCCCTGAGCCTCCTGTTCTCCAGGCTAAACAACCCCAGTTCCCCCAGCTGCTCCTCATCAGACTTGTTCTCCAGACCCCTCACCAGCCTCGTTGCCCTTCTCAGGACACGCTCCAGCACCTCGACATCCTTCTTGTAGTGAGGGGCCCAAAACTGAACACAGTATTCAAGGTGCGGCCTCACCAGTGCCGAGTACAGGGCGGCGATCACTTC
Source organism: Aptenodytes forsteri (assembly GCF_000699145.1). Taxonomy (NCBI): domain Eukaryota; kingdom Metazoa; phylum Chordata; class Aves; order Sphenisciformes; family Spheniscidae; genus Aptenodytes; species Aptenodytes forsteri. The sequence goes on from NW_008795935.1 coordinate 764,562, forward strand.
CCTAGT
>NW_008795935.1:765424-768351 GCF_000699145.1 Aptenodytes forsteri
TAGACTTGTGTGTGCCTAAGTGGTGTAGCAGGTCGCTAACCATTTCCCCTTGGGTTATGGGGGCTTCATTCTGCTCCCCGTGACTGTCTTCCAGCTCAGGGGGCTGGGTACCCGGAGAACAACTGGTCTTACTATTAAAGACTGAGGCAAAGAAGGCATTAAGTACCTCAGCCTTTTCCTCATCCTTTGTCACTATGGTTCCCCCCTGCATCCATTAAAGGATGGATGTTCTCTGAAATCTGGCATTTTCTGAAAGCAGCATGGCACAAATCCTTATTGTGCTTCAGTGCCTCTGCTGTGGTATCTGAGTTTTTGCTGTTTACCTTCTTTTATACCTCTGCAATGTAACTGCTTGTTCTGAGAATTTTCTTCCTTCCACTGTCAACGCTTTTGTCTCATCACACCTTATGTGCAATATAGTTTGAAAGCAAAATGTTTTCAGGTGATCAGGGGATCATGATTGTATTCCTCATTTTCTAGGGGCCTGCTCTGAGACCTGTGGGTATGATCCATGTGTGCTACTGAAGCTGACTCGAATGGTGTGACAAATGTAAGTATTTTGAAGAAACTTGGCCCTGCAAGCCTCCGTTTGTGCACTTGGGATTAACAGATGCTTTAATATCCCTGTGTCATGCCCCCCTTCTGTAATGTGCATACAATGATATCATTCACTTCATTGCACAAAGATGATGTGAAAATGAATCACTTAATGTTTGTAACGCATTCAGATGTTGTTGTGATGAGCACTGTAGGAAAACCCACAAGCAAATGAATAATTCATTGTTCAAATCAGGCTCTGAATAGTACAGAGTAAACAAGAAATGGGACTTCACATTGAATAGTAAGAGTAAGGCCAAATAATTAATGATCACTTGTTCAATTATCACTGTCCATTCAGAGTATTGAAAGGGAATGGGATCCTGTGGAAAGAGTGTGGTCATGTCTTAAGGGATTGTATGTTAGTGTATGATTGGAAAGGATAATAAAGACAAAAGAAAAAAAGAAGCTATTTTACTTTTTTCTTTTTCCCAGTGACCTTCAGTATTAGTTATGATGTGTGTTTTGGAACAAAGATGAAGTGTGTCAGGCTTTCTAAATTGCCTGATTTTAAGTCTGTAGGTCTCCCCTTACAATGATGTGATAGTATTTGGGAATCCTAATCTCTTCTTTAATTCTGTTTCCATAGTTTCCTGTCACCCAGTGAATCCTTTTGATAGTTGGTGCTTAAGCATCGAATGGGGGGTGTAACTCCCTCTCTGATCACTGTGGAACAGTACCTGGATATAGTTTTCCAGTTTGGATTTTATCTCTTGATATGAAATGATCTTAAGAGAAGCTAATGGAAGAGGATAGTTAAACTTTCCCCTGTGTACCGTCTGCAAGATAAGAGTTTGGTTTTGATGGAATTGTAGGTACTGGAATAGCTTGTCCTGTGTTCAGCCTTGTGACCTTCCTTTGGATGGTAGCTCTGAATGTTTACATTTTGAGGGTGAAAAAGAAAACCGAGGGGGATATTTGAAGTTATGCTACACAAAAATATGTCAATAATTCAGGCTGACTGATAGCTCCTCTAGTAACCAAAGTCACCTGCAATTTTTTATAGTCCTAGAGCATAAGCCATCCATAACATATAATCAGTTCTTCTCTGTGGAGGAACTGCTGTTTTTTTCCCAGGCATCCCCTCTCTACTTCCCTAAGCTGAATCTTTAAAAATCAATTCACGTAATTTGATCAATTTAAAATACTGAATACACTGAGGTAATTATACCAAACTTCTTACATTTCACTGCTTCCAGTGACAATAAAGCTATTGACAGTGCAGCATTAAAGAGAAACCAGCATTTCCATGAAAACAGTTGTGACTTACAGTTGCCATTTTTTTTAAAACCTTTTAACGGTTTTTGAAGTAGCTTTTGCAGAATGGTGATTTACAGTTTAAAATTGAGGGCTTCATCTTTTTCCCTTGAAATGAACAGTCTTCAGTCTGTTTATCAGTCCCTAAAGATGAATTTTGTATTAAAAAAAAAAAACAGCAAGGTGCTGAGCTGTTGGTTTAATTTAGCAAAAGTGTGTGTCAGCTCAGCTTTCTGTTTATTTCCAGTAAAAAAATCTTGTTCTAGATTTTGAATGTACATGTTTCAAAAGATGTGGTTAGTCATTACAGTGGTGGTGAGTCCAAAATGTGATTTGAGTGGTCACTGACATCTATTGGGTGCTCCCATAAAGCTGTTCATCGAGAGATCATGACCAGTATCAAGGCACTTAGGGAGAACTCTGTAGCTGGGAGAAAGTCTCTTAGGGTCTAGTTTTTCAGAAATACTGAATTCTAACCATGCCATAACGAAGAAATGAGAAATCTGGTCTACTGGGGGCTGACGGGGTCCATCTGTCAGAGAAGGGGAGGAGCATCTTCAGTCATAGGCTTGCCAAGCTGGTGAAGAGGGCTTTAAACTAGAGATGCCGGGGGAGGGGAACCTCAATCCATCCCACTCCTACCAGTTTGATGCCAGGGCCAGCAATAGATGCCCAGAGCCTGGAGAGGGAACGCAGGTCAGCAGGAGAGTGCCTGAAGAGCAGCACAAAGGAACTCCAGCCAGTAAGATGGCTTCATCAGGGGCCCAACTTAAATGCCTCTATGCAAATGCATATGGCATGGGGAATAAACAAGATGAGCTAGAGACATGCGCATGCCTGCAGGGCTGTGACCTTATTGGCATCACGGAGATGTGGTGGGACGGCTTCTATGACTGCAGTGTTGGAATGGAAGGATACAGGCTCCTGAGGAAGGACAGGCAGGGGAGACGAGGAGGGGGCGTCACCCTCTATGTCAATGACCAGCTGGAGTGCATGGAGCTCCACCTGGGGATGGATGAGGAGCTGACAGAGAGCTTATGGGTCAGGATTAAAGGGAAGGCAGGGACAAGTGA
>NW_008795935.1:770406-781814 GCF_000699145.1 Aptenodytes forsteri
TGGACTAGATGACCTTTAGAGGTCCCTTCCAACCCAAACTATTCTATTTTATGATAATGTCTTCAGGCCATGCATAACAGTCACCTTTGGGGGCAGACTGAGTTTTATAGCTTTTTCTTGAGACTACTACCCCTTATGATTTTATTGGCATTTCCAATGAAGCTTGTAGATATATTCTATTCTGTTTTAAGATATCCTTTTTATTTAGATAAGTATTAATGTAAGCTGCATGTATATTTAAAACAATCTGGAATGACTCAGGTGTAGATGTGCTTTAGGAATGTTGTGTATTTGTGTGAAATTATGAATCAGGAATCACTGATGTACAAGACCTCACAACAGCAGATTGTTTTTCTTGTTTTGTGTCTCCTGTCCCCATGCTCTTCCCCTCTTTGGCTTCACAATTTAAGTGCAGACCACTGAGCAAAAACATGTCCGAGAGACAGCCACAGCCCATGGTGATACAATACTTAGTATTTATCATACTAACTATGATAAATAGCAGTTATGGCACACCTGTGTTTAAAAACAAAACAAATCATGTTTGAAAAGGAATTCTGTATTTGACACTCCTGGAACAATTTAACAAAACGCTGGTACTTCAGAATATGAGGGCAAATTTTGATGAAAAGTCCTACAGAATAGCTGAGTGATTGGAAGCAAATACAGGACAAATAAAAGGATAAATCTGCATTTTAGGATTGTTGAGAAATACAGAACTTAAGTACATTAGCAAGCTGAGAAAGGTAGTGAAAGGAGGAGACTTTCTTTCCTAGATTCCAAAGCTGGCAAAGAACAATAAACACAACTTTTATGTTTTTTACTTTAGAGTATGTAGTCCATTCTATTCTATATCAAATAGAAAACTTGTAAATGATGAACTTATCTTTTGCAAAGATGGGACAAATTATTACACCTGAAGGTTGATATATCCAGGGAGCTCGAAGTGTAATTTCACTGGCCGCCTACAAGAGATGAGTTCTGGATGTTAACTGATATTTGGTTCTGTCTCTGTCGGCATTTTCTTAGGGCCCTGCATAATTTTTAATCTGAGTTCATAGTGAATCCAGTACTTCATCAATCTCACAGCCAAAGGTGGATTTCAGAAGTTGGAGCCAAAAGTTTGGAGGTATTGGAAAAAACTTATGATGAGATCTGATACTCAGAGACAGAAGGTAGTGAATTTAGGTACCTGAAATAGCGCGTGCACCATTATCTTCTGATGCCAGTCAGGGTCTCAGTTAGAAACTACTGACTTAGTTCTTTGCATTTTTTACTGAGGGATCTCAAAGCATATTATAATTAATGAATTAATCTTGGCTGCAACGTGAAAGATGTATGTAAGCTTATAGGTGCTTATTTTAGGCCTGCATGAATGGCAACATAAATCAACTTCGCTTACACTGCATGCAGAAGTAGTGTCAGGAACAGAAACCCAAGGTCTCCTTTCTCCTCTTGCTCGGCTGACCCAAGAGTGTGTGAAAGCTCATTCACGCGCGCAGAATTCTGCCTGCTGTCAAAAGTACTTCTGCGCTCCGTCTTTAGACTAATTCCCAAAGAAAACAAGACTTTTGCTTCCACCCCTCCCCCCCGTCTCTTCTCTTTCACCCAATAACCTTTCATTGTCTTGGCCAATTACAGGAGGGTTGGGCAGGGCTGGAAGTGGAAGCACTAAAAATGTTATGAAATAAGGGACTGGCTAGAGGAGGAAGATAAATTAGTCCTTTCTGAGAGACGTGTGAGCCTACCAGGTCTCTACTCTGGCCTGAGAGCTTGGCTGAACCTCTTGAACCACGGCTCAGGGCTTACCATAGCAGGGGCTGCCTCTGTGCCCAGCTGGGAGTTAGCTGATGGGGGAGAGATGTGGGAAACATTTTCAAAATGGTGCCACTGGGGTAAGGGTGGCTGGGAATTATAATTGGCCATAAATTAGAATGAAACCTAGGTTTTATTACTGGCACTGTTTACAGAAGAACTTGGAGCTATTCTTTCTGTCTGTAATAATGTATTTAGCCTACTTGGGAATGTATTGTTATAATTTTCATCAGCTTGGCAATTAAAAACATTTTATTTCCAACTAGAGTTGATAAAAGCAGAAATTTATTTAAAATATTGAAGTCTAAGCCCCTTCAAGGGAGTGTTTCTTTAAATACATAACAGCATCTCAAACTCCAAGAGAGTTCAGAGGGTTTTTGGTTTTTTTTTTTTTTTTTAAATCTTCTAAGTAGGTGTCCTTCGCAGTTATGTCTTTCATCTCATGGGAACTGCCTGCTCCTTGTTTTAATCCCAAAACATCATCAAAGTCAGTGGGAAAGAAGAAGAAAAAAAATATCTGCAACCTCCAACATAAAAGCTCAGTGTATTGTGATTGAGCTGGGCAAAATCCTATCCTGGTACTTTTACATTTTGTGTAAAGAAAGATGGAGTGTTAGAAGAAAAGAATTTTCAGGGTTGGACATTTTAACTGCATTTGTATATGGATCTAGAATTCCTGTTCTTTTCACCAAGAATCACACATGAAATGTGAGAGGAACGTGCAGGGTGACGTCTAATTTTGCCCTCCACAGGAATACAACTTTGTAGCTCTTTGGTGTAGAAGGAAATCAGAAGTGCATATCAGAAACATCTCCCCAGTCCATTTGGAAAAGAAAAATTGAGACTGTCTTCCTTCTACCCCCCAGGAAAATCTGCTAACTTGATGTTCTTTAGTCTGAGCGAGCTCTCAAGGTCATCGAAGTAATTTTTCGAAGCCTGTGGCCTTCTGTACACTGTATCTATACACTTATAGATAATAGCAGAAGGCCCATTATCTCCTACTCTTCAATTTTCTTTTGGCTTCCCGCAATTTACATCCCATTGTCCACTAATATTTTCTGTATTCTTTTAAAAAAATCAAATAACACTTCCTATGTTGGCTTTGGACTTAATAAAAATCAGACATGCAGCATTTGGGACTCTTAAAATAACACATTTTAATACAAAGATGTGAGATATCTTTTGAAATCTGTGGTGGATGTTTGTTTCCTGCTGGGCTTAATTTTAGGAATCTAGTGCTAGCATTAAACCAAGGGGAAAAATGTTTGCTCTTTCATCTGTGTGCCACATCCCATCCAAAATCACAAACAGCTCCTTTAAATTTCTGATCTTTGTCCCCTGCTGGATGTGCATAATACACATGCCTGTCTGACATATGAGACAGCCAGAGCCTTTAAAAAGAAAAAATAAAAAAATTGCGAAGCCCTGCTTTATGCTTCTTGTCTTAGGCCTCATAATCATCTGCAGTTTGGGAGAAGGACAAGTGTCTGAATTTGTTTTGATTTAATAAAGATGCAGCTTTTCCTTTTTTCTGAAGAAACCCCTTTCTTACCAAGTCAAAACTGATTTTATTGGTAAAACACAGGTAGAAATGCTTAGGGAATAATTACCTTCCTCGTGGCAGGCGATCATGTCCCTTATTTTCATACTGCCTTTGAATACAGAAGTAAATATCTTCAGACATGTCACCTTAAAATTACAAAACTTACTAAGGTCAAACCCAAATGTCAATCTGTCTTTAACACCTGGCCGTGTAGCTCTTGTAAACCGTACCATATAACATATAGAAGGACTTCTGGTTTTGCACAAGCTTGTATGAAACTGTGTGGCTTCAGACATTCAACTGCTTGGATCACATCAAACAGCTGGGATCAGAGTTTAAAGAAAGTTTCCGCTTTTTGTTTGATAAAAGTCCATGTTTTTTGAAAAATCATCTTGGGGCCCATTGTGCTATAATAGAGATTACACATGAAAAGCATATTTTAAAAGAATGTTATTAAATTGTAAAATGTAAGACTGAAAAGTTTGATGCTAGAATCAATATTGGTCCTGTAATCTCAGTTGGTATGTTGTATGTAGGCATTATGATACAGATTTTAATTATATGCTTGCATCTTTTTTTCTCTGTAGTTTCTCTGCCTCATTTACATAAACAATCCTTCTCACCTCTCCCTCCCCTCAAATAGAAAGCACTCTGACAAGCTGTTTGATGTTTTGTTTTCTCTTTATGCAGTATATGAGCAAGTTGCACTAACTGTATGCTGTTCCAGCCCTGATATGAGGGCAAAATAATTAATTTTTTCCTGCAGTTCTCTGCGGTACTTCACCAATTGAGGAGCAGAGAGATCCTGTATAATCTAACAGCGTGTTTTTAGTTGCAATTGCAAGGGAAGCCCTGTCAGCGTAAACTTAGAGAATTTATGTATTGAAATTTAAGTTATTTTTACAAGGTGTGTGTGCACAGATTTTTATTTTTTACCAGGTAGAGAGATCTGGGAAAATTCTCAGTTAAAAAAAAAAAAAAAAAGCAGGCATGTTCACAACCGACATACCTTTCATTGACGTGTTGCCAGTTCCTGATCCAAAGCCAACTGTGTTCTAAAGCTTCCCAAAGGAAAGGCCACCAGGATTTTGCAGTGTGTATTCTTCAGTTCATTTGTTTGTGAAAACTAAGGTTTATGTTTATAAGAAAGGAAAATTTCAGCCCAAGCAGTTTAATTTTGCTGGAAACTGGGTCTTTGTAACTAAAAATATCTGGCCCACTTGGTAATTGGGGATGCTGTTTAGATAAAACTGTTGGTTTTGTACAAGGCTGAGAAAGTGTATTAAAACTTTGATTTTCTTCAAAATGGCATGTTGTTGGCATGTTCAAAATATTCTGCATGTAGTGGACAATAATCAGCTGTGCGGTCCCAGTAAGAGTACGCTGCCCCCGAACGTCAGTTGTGGCAGGATGGGGTAGAAGGAATGAGGCTGTGCTGTGAAACCTGGTTTGGGTTGCGCTGGGTCCTGAGCTCTCCATCCTGGTGGAAGGATTTACAGATATGCCTTGGGTCTGACCTGCCTTCTGTATTTCAGATTCCTGTGTGTGCCTTATATAATCACACTTTTCTTTTTTATGGTGGTCAGTAACAGAAACAAACTAGAAATTATTCTGAAGCAGTGTGAGAGTTCATTTTTAAAATGAGATTGTTTACTTTGTTTACTCAGTGGTCTTCAAAGCTAGCCTTGTCAGTAGGGGTTTTATGGTTTTTCAGAGCACTTTTCAAAGACCCTGAACTTTGGCTAACACTTAAGATCAAAAGAAGAAATGAAGAAGTATTTCTCTGGAGAAGATACTTTGCTTTCTTGAGCTTTATCTGTCTTCCAAAGCCTTGGTATCAACCTTAAGCAAAGTGATGAAGCTTGAAAGGAGCAGATATAGCTCAGCCTCTGTTAGAAGGGACTGCTCCCAAGCATCTCCCCCCCAGCACTCTTAATAAAAAGTTGGTTTAACCATAGTGTAACTAAAAAAAAAAAAAAAAAATCCACTCGCTTAGCCTCCTTTCTTTTTCCCCCATACTGGGCACATGTCATTACATGACTGAGAGGTGAGAGTGCGTCCCATCTGCAAGAGGGAGGGTTGTCTCGCAATCTCTTTGGTAAATTAAAAGAAAATAATGGAGCAGAGAGAGTTCAGTTATAAGCACACATGAAGATACAGGAGAAGAAACTCAGTGATGATCTCTGTGATGTGATATTGTATCTGCCAAACCATTTTGCTGATCTCATTTTGGTATAGTATATTCATCGCTTATGTGAAGTTGTGATTTCTCACGATGATACTAAATCTCATGTAGGCAACGTTTCACTCATTCGGCAGTTGAGGTGGAAAGGTAAGCATCATGAAAGGGCTATGCGAGAACCATCTCTCTTTCTTATTACAGCAGTAAGCTGTCACAAGGTTAAATTATTCTGATGATCGGTTGTCATTAGTATATTACCTCCAGTAGGGTCTGTATTTGATCAGCTATATCATCACCGGTACAATAATGCCTGAAAATGGTGCCAAAGTGGTACACAGCACAACTCAAAACGTGCAAATGAACTGTTTATTTACAAAAAATACAAACTAATTTATTATAAAACAAACCACCAAACCCCCCCATACTTTCTATTATTGTCTTTTTGATGTGTTTGTTCAATAAAAGCAGTCCTTTTGATTGTTTTTGTAGGAAGATAAACCAGAAGAAAAACTTCTAGGCTGGGGGTAGAACTTTTAGAAATGACAAATTGATTAAAGACTCCTAGGGTTAATGCTTTTATAAAAGTTTGGTCATTGAAGGCTGCTTCACTGACTTCCAGTGAGACAAATGTTTCTGAACTTGTTTCTGAAGGAGGGTCTTAAAAGCTAAAATGTTTTGGGAATTTTGAAAATGCCACCTTCAGTCTTTACGTGGTGTAATGGGGCCAAATTTTAGGTAGTGAGAACAAAGGAATGTAGTCCTAGCTGTGTGCATTCCTACTTTTAGTTTAGTTGGAGGCGGGGAAACATGAATCCAAAGTGTGGGGAAAGCACAAGGCTTGTATTAAATACACAAAACCAATATAGATATCTTCACATAAAATGGTCTTATCTTCACTTTTTTCTTTTATCTTGAGAATTATTATGGTATGTAATGTGAATTATATATGGAATTATCATGTAATTTATCTTCAGTGTCACATGTGTAGTTGAAAATGTGGGTGTCTGCAGTTATTTTTACTGTAGTATTTCCTACACTTAGAATGGGAAAAATGCAGGCAACTTTAGCTCCTGTAAATGAAAAATATTTAGTTTTTAATGAGCGCTATCTAGAATTTTGTTCATACCTGGTTTTATTGCACGTTTTCTTAACCCAAAAAAACCCCCACCATGAATTCTTAGCTTCAGTTTCTCAAATGGTTGTATTTTTGTCCTAGTAAGTTAATTTCTTTTCTTGTACACTATTAGTTGTTATGACATATCTTCTCTGTTCCAGGACTTCACTGCTCATTGCTTTGATGTGTCTTACGAAAGTCCAGAGAGATGAGAACATACTCGACTCTGATATATACAGCCAAATATGACCAAAATGAAACTGGCAATGGTTATGCTTTTGTATTTTACTGTGTTATTTACGTAACACTTTGGGATATTGTGCTAACATTTCAGATATTTCCGTTTCTCCCCATCACTGATATCCTTATAATTGTTTCTGTAGACAGTGGGCCAGCAAGCAGGAGATGCAACAAAGCATTTTATGTAATCTACGTAGCAGGGATCTTCTGGATTAGGTCTATACAGAAAAGGTGTTTGGCTGTCAGCCCTGTACTTTCTTTAAACGTGCAAGTACAGCTCATGCTCATCTTTTGTCTGTAATGAAATACTCAAGTTTTACAGTTCATGTGCACAAACTGTCCGTGTAGGTCTGTGTGATACTTCATGGCTGGCTAGGCGTAGGTTTGTGTTTCGTTGCTACCCAGATTGACAGAAATAAGGGAAGAGGCCCATAGTTAAGTATTGGCACTTGTGCAGCAGGGCAAAATAAATAATCCTGAATCATACTATGCCAGAGGTTACTGACTAAGCCCCACAGGAACAATGCATGCTTTGAGACAATATATTTTATATTTTATATTTTACCTATGAATGTGTGTAAATCACTTCTCAGCTGGACAAAGTCCCATAGGTTCAAAGAAAATCACTGGTAACTTATATAAATTGGTAACTTATTTCTTTCCCACCCACCCCAAATAAAAAGATAGTGCATCTTAAATGGTTGTTGGGGAAGGATATGCAACTTCTACTCTGGCATGCTAAAGGAGAAAAGGGTGGGAATCAGAAATGACTCTGCTTATCTAGAATGATTGAGTGCAATCCTCTTAACTGCTGCTTAACTCGATTCAGCTGCTCCCATTCTTTTCCACATTAATGTGCTCTTATATTGGCCTTCAAGCAGTAGAAAAAAAAATGTTCAACAAAACATTAAGTTATTAATAACTGTTTGTATCCTTTTGCTTTTGGCATCTTTTTGTCCATGAAAAAAAAATTCCTGATTTTTTTCTTTTTAAATCTTTATTGCTAAATATAATTTTCATGAAAATCTTGGTGAAATCCAAATTCATGGCCGAATTTGTGGTAATCCATGCTAAAAATTCCAGATGCTTTGGGTAGAATGTGCTACCAGAAGTAGCAGTGCCTATGCTGAAATTGGTATGTGCTTTCTATGATGTGACATTGGAGAACAAATAGAAGTCATCTTGAGGTGTGCAGAATTACTGTTGTGAGCAAAGAAATTAAATCTGTAGCTTTTCGGGCAATTTTTAATCCTGTGCATTGTTTGTCTAGTGCTTCTCAAGCCTTTGCTTTGAAAATACGGAGGGGGTGTATATTTTGACTGAATATTTTACAGATTTCTGCTTAAATATGGTTTAATGGATATTTGTTTTTCATTGCTGTAAGTTTACCTTGTCTTGATTTCCAAAGCATCATTCATTGTTGTGTTCTTTTTGCCTTTTCAATGGAAAAATAGGTTAAAAAAGAGAAAAGGTTGATTGTCACAAAAGAACAAATAAAAAAAAAGAAAAAGTTGATTGAGGCATTTTTTTGACCCACCTGTGTAAATAGGATTTTAAAATAAGTATCATATAAATATGAAGTGAGTGAATCTGGCTGCAACATATTTTTCAATGGATATGAGAAAGACTTTAGGTTTAGTGTCATTAAACAGTTTCCTTAAATGGGGATGAGGTTTGGAATGGTTGTTTATAAATATGCAGATGTACTTAAGCCCAATAACTGTCAAGCATTTGCATGTTAATGAAGTGTTACTGCACTAAGCAGTGGATAGCCAGCCGGAACTGTGGAGATAGGATTTATCCTGAGGATCTCAAGGAAACTGCCATGTGATGTAAACAGAAGGTATGGCTCCTATTGACTGGCAGGGATGTTGTTCACTAATGACACTTATTTTCTTGTATTCTATCAGATGCACAGTAAAACTAAGTTCCTGCTGTCTCCAACCCTTCTGTTTTTTCACCAAAATAAATCCATTTTGAGGACAGAAATGAATACCCTTCTTTCTCAGATAGAGAACAGAACTCATAAGGGAATAATTACAAGTCTAATTCAGCTCTTCTAATGACATCAGCCGAACAATTCTTGGATTCAAAGTCCCGGATGAGTTCCTAAGCTTTTTAACTCTAAGCTTCTAGGCTGAAATAGTATGACTTTTAAATTTTGTTTTCATTGGAAGATCAAAGACATTACTGCAGTATTAATTAACTGCGTGTATTTCTGTTTGCATAGCCTGCTGAAAGAAATTTGTGTATTTAATAGCATCCATTTGCTGGGTGAGATAAGGAAGGGAAAGAAGGCTGGTATGTTGGGCCTATAGGAGGAATTGTCTGCAGGGCTAACAAAAGCTTCTAGAAGTTGGTCATCCATGTATGTATTCTCTAGGAGATTTTTCTGTCAGATCAAATCTGATAATCTTGACATGAGCTTTCCTAATGGGCTGGATTCCAGATGGATTACTTGGTGTCATTATTTGTTTTATCTTGTGCAGATTTTGAGCACATGAAGTTTTTTTTATTTTGTACAAAAATTACAAATGTATAGTTGGGAATGTGGAGGGAATGACATGTTTCTACATTGTTTTCTTTTTGGTAATGTAATAGCATCCATAGCTTCCCTTTGTGTAACCATACAATGAAGGAGTGCTGGTGCCCTCTTTGTATGATTAAAAGCTGCACTCCTGCGGTCAGGGCAGGCCAGCCATCCCTTCTACCTGTTCTTCACTGTCAAATAGAAAATATGTAAAGGGTAAATATAGCAGGCATCCAGGACCAATTTAGTTCTTGCCTTAATCCTTTATCTGTATTGAGGCTGCAAGTTTTGAATGGTCTGCTCTTTAAGTTATTTGTCCAACAGAAACGTTGATTTCATCCTTGAAAAGTCCTAGTTAATAAGGACTGCAAGTGACAGATGTGTTTTAAAACTATATCTGGGAAAGGCAGGGAGAGGAAATGGATGTTGAATGTAAGAAGTAAGTGGATATCGTGCTCTGAGTGGAATGTACCTATCTTTCACTTCAGAGAAATGCACGTGAGGAAAAACTGCAGGACTCTCTAGTGCAGAAGACTTAAATGCACAGGTCTGGCACAGCTCCGGTTGGAGGAACCCATAGCAGATGGGTTCATTGCAACAAAAGGCATAGTTGCAGAATATGTAGATATATTTCATTTAGCAAGCATGGGTTCTCATAGCAATACATATGCATCAGCATGGGTTTTGGTGGTGCTGGTAACCCGGGTGTGCAGGCTTTCCAGGAACCTTGGGCTGTAAAGAAGGCTGCTGTGCCAGATCTCTGCCATGTGTGTAGCTGGACTCAAGCTACCGTTAACAACACACCATTATTTGCTTGGTTATTTAATTGCTAATCCAGGCAGAGGTGTGGATGTTACAAAGTATTTCTACACCTCAAGGTATCATCTACACCTGATTGTAAAACAGGTGCTTTTGAAGGGGTGCCCTGACAGAAGGGAACCAAGTGGATGCTGAATTCTCACTATGAGATGGGATAACCAGTGCAATGACAAAGTCTGGGCTTGGTAGCCTGCTGCTGCCTTGGAAATTTAAGGCAAAGGAGGACAGCATGATAAATCAGGGGGGTCACTAGTCCAGCTTTCTGCTCAAGGCAGGGACAGCTGTGGGATCAGGCCAGTTTGTGCAGGGCTTTATCCAGTTGGGTCTTGAAAACCTGCAAGGATGGAGATGGCACCATATCTCTGGACCCATGTTACACTGCTTGTCTGCCTTCATGGAGAAACAGTTTCTCCATATAGCTGGTCTTAAAACCTCTCCTTTCAACTTATGCTCGTTGTCTCTTATTGTCCTACTATGCACCACTATGAAGAGCCTGGCTCATAACCACCTTGTAGGCACTGGAGGGCTGCTGTTACAGCCCTGAAGCTGTTTCCTCTCCAGGCTAAACAAGCCTTGGTTCCTCAACCTCTCTTCACAGGGCAAGTGCTCCAGCCCCTGACCACCTTGGTGGCCTTCTGCTGACTTGCCTCTGGTAATCAATGTCTGTCTTGCATTGGGGGGCCCAAAACTGGGCATGGTATGTGACCTAATAAGTAGAAGGGGAATAATTGCTACCTTAGAGCTCCTGGCTGTACTCCTGCTCATACGGCCCAGGAAGCTGTGGCAGTCTCTGCTGCCAGAGCACACTGCTGGCTCATGCTCAGCTCACTGACCACCAGGATCCCCAGGGCCTTTTCCACACAGCTGCTCCCCAGCTAGTTTGTCCCCAGCCTGTATTGCTGCAAGGGGTCCCTCTGAGCCCAGTCATCCACCCAGTGGTTTACTGATCTGGATGTCCACCTGTCCTGGTTTCGGCTGGGATAGAGTTAGTTTTCTTCCTAGTAGCTGGTACAGTGCTGTGTTTTGGATTTAGGATGAGAATAATGTTGATAACACACCGATGTTTTAGTTGTTGCTAAGTGGTGCTTACACTAGTCAAGGACTTTTCAGCTTCCCATGCTCTACCGACTGAGAAGGCTGGAGGTGCACAAGAAGCTGGGAGGGG
>NW_008795935.1:782104-821325 GCF_000699145.1 Aptenodytes forsteri
TGGCTGTGTGGTGCTCAGTTGCCGGCTGAGGTTAAACCACGACACCACCCATTCAAACCATAATGTCCCAACTTGGATGCAAGCATATTGTGGGAGACAGTGTTGAAAGCCTTGCTAAAAGGCCTGCCTTTGTCCTCAGATCCAGTCATTTCAACACAGAGAGCAGTCAGGTTGGTCAGGCATGATTTACCCTTGGTTGGTCCATGCTGACTGTTCCCAACCAGCTTCTCCATGGGCTCAGAAATGTGCTTCAGGAGGACCGCGTTCGTGCGCTTCCCACAAAGCAAAGTGAGGCTGACCAGCTGGCAACTCCCTGTATTGCCATTTTGGCCTTTTCTGGAAATGGGTGCAATGCTTGCCTTTCTCCAAGTGTGAGACGTCTCTGCTGGTCTCTATGACTTTTCAAAGACAAGAGAGAGTGGGTGCAGTATGACAGCAACCACTTCTCTCGGCACCCATGGATGCAGCCCATCTCCGATATCCTCACAGCAGCCAAGCTGCTGCTGTGCCAAAATGATGACTGCTTCTGCTACACAGAGGTAGAGCAGAACTGAACTGCTTGTTTGCGTGCTATCAGAAAATGTCCTTGGTTTCCTCTTAGTTTCCTTTTCCTTGCTGTCCTGTAGGGGAAGGGAACCTACGTGATGATCATGTACTAAGATGGTACTTCTTGGTCTTGTTTGCTCAGAAATAGGACAGAGGAGTTGTGCAAAGCAGCTGCCACACGTGGGGAGAGAGAGCCCTGATATTTTGCTGAGGAGGAGAAATGTTAGAGGAAAGTATGCCTCCCCTCCTACTAGTTCTTTTTTTTAATTTACCTTTAAATAAATGTATTGTTTGCTAATTAAAAAAAGTCGTAGATCTCTGCCTGCTTGTTGAAGGCAGCGTGCCCGTACGCTGGCTCTGGGTCAGAAGCTGGGCTCCAGGGGGAGCAGGCTGTGCTCGCCTGCTGGCTGCCGGCGGCCTCTCTGATCCTGTTTCTGCGGGAACAAGTGTTGGATCAGCAAATGGGATGTATGTGATAATAATAACACGCAAATATTGATTTACTGGATACCTGAGCTGCTTCTGTGGTTGCAAGCTGTCTGCCTTCAGCTGCATGCCTTACGTTGCACCCAAGGCATAGCTCTCCTGCTCTGCCTTCTCATGCTTATTGTTTGCAGAGTATCTAAGGAGTGCTGTAACACATGGCATGTGAGAGAGCGCGCCCATGGAGTGCTACTGTGGGAGATGCTGATTAACCAGCTTAGTCCAACCCATTCCTTCTACTACCGACAGCATTAGCGCCATGACTGTGTATTGCATTTGTTAACTCTTTGCAGTCTCAGGACAAGGACTGCTGTTGTGTCTGGCATCTCCAGAGGGGTGAGGAGGAGAAAGCAGAAGGCTGCTACAGAACTGGGGAGGGGGGGTTACTTTGTAATTTTCCTCCCCCTATCCCTTTTTTTCTCCCTCCCTTCAAAAAAAAATCCTACCCCTTCATAATTAGTGCTGTGCAAAAGGTTGAATTCAGCCTGTCTCAGTTTGGGCAAAAATGGGGAAGAAACCCACTATGACAACAAAATTGTTTTCTGTGTAATTTTAAATGTCAGACTGAAAATCTGCTGATCAGGGATCGTTTTCTAGCATAAGTCCAGGCCTACAATTAGAGTGGCAGTTGTGCTTAAAAATCCTGACTTTACTGTCCCACAAATGTGGATTTAACTCTTATTGCTATCTAGGTAACACCAGTATTGTTGGTTTTGATCTTACTGTAGAAGATGCTAAGCAACAACCAGATTCTTTTTCATTGACTCCTTACTAGATGGACTTTTTTTTTTTTAAACCTAGGCAGTTCTTTGTTTTATCTATCCCAAGATACTTTTGCGTTTTGTGGTTTAATTACATTATGAATAGAAAGCAATTTAACTTTCTAGGGGAAAGGGTTAAAACAGAGTTTGGACCTGAGAAAGGGAACTTAATGTTATGCCTATCAAGCAGCAACAGGATGAAAATCCCGGAGCGCCTGACAGTGATGTATTCTGTTGCCCTCACCGTCCCGTTAGGAAGCCTTTCCAGGGCTCTGTGTGCTCCCGAGAGCTATGTTTGTTTGTGTAATCATTCCTTCTGCCCTTCCTTCCCTTTCTTTTTTTCATTTGTATCTTATTAATTACTCTCTGGATCCTAAGGCTGTTAAATACAGCTGATCAAACTATGAGCATATGCCAGAGAAGCTTTTGGCTTCTTCAAGTTTGGTCAGCTTCAAATTGCCCCCGTTGTCCAAACCTGCAGTTGGCTATTGATGTGGTGTGGGAAAGCCTCTGATGCGTCCTCTCCTTGTGAGCATGCAGCAAGTGTCACGGAGACCTTTGGGCTGTTTCCACGAGCTGGAAGAGTTGCTTCTGCAGTCTGGGATCCCTCTATGGCTTGGTACCTTATTGCGTTGCCCTCCAGCTTCTGCAGCACTGTTTTACTGCAGTGTGCTACTGAAATTACTCTTGCTGGCAGAACTTGTTGTCCGTGTTTTTTTTAAGGTTCCTGGGCGCTACCAAACCAGCCGTCAGACACTTGCTGTACTGAAAACCTCCTTGCAAATACTAGAGATCTTGTCTCTTGGAGGAGTTCTCCAGTTTAAAAAAGTAAATGTGGTCTCCAGTATAAACTTTTCTAGAAAATTAGGTTCTGACTTATTTCTACATTTATCAACTCAAATCCTCTTCAGGGCAGCGGTAATGGCCAGAACGTAATTTCTGTATTTGGAGCATATTGCCATTGTAAGCAGAACAGAACGCCTTAGTTTTAATTTGTGTAACTTGAAAAAAAAAAAATCTCGCCTTGACTCTTACTTCTTGTTGTGTATTATAATCATGTCCTCATACCAAACAGTGATGGCTTCAGCTGTCTGCTTTACTTAAAAACCTGCTGTGTGTCAAAACTAAAGGAATCCTTTTTCCCCCTCAGCATGCTGATACTTCCTGGCAATTGTGAGCAGGACATAAACTCATTAAAAGCCCTGAATTAGTTCTTAACCAATGTTTATACAATAGCTCAATACAACTTATGTTTACACAATAGCATAATGCAAAACTGTGCTATTTTCATTTCAACAAATTTGTATATGTTGTGGAAACCACAGGATTTGTGGGAGGAGGAGGATGCCTTGGAGAAGAATCCAGCGTTAACTGGCCATTGGTTATTGAGATGGTACAGAAACCTCGGGGTCAGATTGGCTTTGTTTGTTGCTCCAGGAGGCATGGGCTGTTGAATGTTTTTTAAGGAACAATTTTCTCAGTTGCATGCTTGCCTAGGGGTGGCCTCCTCCACCATAAGCACCTCATTTTTGCTAGTCATCCTTTCAGGCTCAGTGCGCTGGTGTTAGGCGAAGCAAGCAAACACATCCACAGATCATGAGCAGTGTGCCACACCTGATCGGCAATGGCCAGCAAACAAGCTCAAGTCAGCCCGAATTTGTACAAAGCTTACCAAGCTAGGACTAGGCTCCTCAGGAGACAAGTTGTCTCTTTCTTACCAACTGAAACGATGAGATACACCAAGGCCTGCTGTCCTGGATCGATTGAATGTGCTGATGCCCTGGCACTCTTTGCAGACTCCAGACATATTTAGTACTTAGGGCATGTCTCCATAATGCTTTGCTTATCCTGAGCCTCCTGGAAACCGTATGCCTGTGACTCATGGGGCATCGAGCCCAGGCTAATCAGCTATGTTGACAGGCAGGGTATATTTTATTGGGCTTAACGCCACCTTAATGTGGTCGTGCAGTTTCCAGAATACTTTGTGTGGATATGCCCATAATCAGAGGAGCTTAAAGTGATTCTGAATTTGCCTCTGTCCAGTTCAGACTGCGTGACCTTTACAGAGACTGTGAAGCAGTATCTCTTCCTTTTTCCTCTGTGCCCCAAAGGCCAGTTCAGGACAAGGAGGTTTTGAAGGGACACAAGAAAAGTAGAGCCAAAGTAAGCACCAGGAAGGAAAGAGGAGACGAAAGGAAGAAACGGAAATAGCAATGGAAATCTGTCAGGTACAGAGAAGGCCCTTTTTGATATACTCTATTTCTTATAACACTTAGTATACGTTTAGGTACAACAGTAAAAAGAGCCTTTCTGACCCGAGACGTTATATTTGCATTTGCTCCTGCTGGGAAGATTATATTCTGCATGTGAGCTATGGCAAACTGCAATTGTTTTGTAGGGGTATTTTTTAAACTCTGAAACATCTTACTGCTTGTTCTCACCTAGGTTCATGTAGTAAAAAAAAAAAAAAAAAAAAAAAAAAAAGAAAAAGGCAGTGTGAGCGTGCTAGTGTGAGCGTGCTGCAGGTGTGCTGCAGGGTTGTCTGGATGACTAACCCTCCATATTTAGCTGGCTACTTTGTGAGAGCATATTGATCATATGCTCTGGTGCTGTTCAAAGGCCCCGTGAGAGGCAGGAGCTGATTGAAAGCTCTCAGTTATGCTGAAGTGGGTGGCAAAAGTGCTGGAATTGAACAGCTGCTATAAACCTGCTGAACTTTGCTGTTTATAAATTATTTTGCATGCCATCTGGAACAAGAATGGTGCCACAGTTTACAAAAGCTGTAGCTGAGGTTCATACTGAGCAGTAAGAGTGAAATATTATTAAGTGATTATCAGATTTTAAAGCCTTCGTTGAGTGGCTTAAAGACAGATTCTTAGGTTAGAGAGGTTTTAGTTGAAACACGTTGCCAGCTTTTCTTTTCTTGCAATGTGTTTATCTAAGTTACGTTTGGGTCTCCCATTAAGTCCTTAACAGTACCCAAGAATCATGCTGTGATTGAGCCTAGGACAAAACATCCGTTAGATATGAGGTTCATTTGCTTCTGGGCAGGAGGTGATACTGCTGTCCCTGACAACATATTCCTCAGAAAACCTTCCCCGTGTTCATGAGTGATGCAACTGACCAACAGATTATTTATGTTTCAAATGGAATAAAGCTACTTAATACATGAGCCCGTTTCCCAAATCTTGCTGAGGCAACCCAGCGACTACTGTTGGGACAAGGGTGCAAGGACCGTGCAACATGGCCAGGGTGTAAGTTTCTGACTGCTTCCTGCTTGCTTGGCTTGCTCCATCTTTTATGGACTTTTCCCTTGGTAGCAGAATGGTGTCCATAGATGCCACTGCAGCTGAACAAGTATGGGTGGGATGAGGAGACCCAGCCATTTTTGGGAAACTTGGAGAAGTGTCTCTCCCACATAAAGCCATAATTTTGCTGTCCCCAGTGATGGCCTCACCTGGATCCATGAGACTAGGAATCTTTGAACTTTCAAACTCTTTCTGCTATAAGGGGGATTTTTGCCTCTTTTCTTAACAAACTCCTATTTAAAAGGCATAGGGCGAATGTGCTGTGGCAGTGACTCATACCTTTACTCTGTAAGCAAGCGGGGATGAAACTGAAATGGCTCAACATGTTGGGTGCTCAACGTATGCTGGCTGGGCATTTAACGGGAAATGTCACAGGAAAGAGGCTGTAACCCACAAACCTTTGCTATTTCTGTGTTTTGTGCATGGACCTGCTGGTGTGCTGGCATACACCTTTTTAGTTAGGTGCATTGCAGCTTAAGCTCTTTTTCTGGAAAGTTGGTAGTGAAGGCAGAGGGAATTGAAAGGCTCAGATATTTGTCAGGTATAAAGCATGGATTAACAAATGGAGCAGATATTAATAACAAAAATAATACAATAAACTGTTGCATAGTTGTTGTAGGAGTACCTTTCTCTTCTGTTGAGCTAGGTGGAAAGCTTATGTGCTTGTTAATGTGAAGCAAGTGGCTATCACTGGAAAGCAGCAATAAAGAGGGCTTTCTGGTCAATTGTTTTATAATGCTGAACAGGCAGTTCTCTGATATGACTCTATACCTTGTTTGTTGGCATTATGTACAAGGAATTAAATATAACTTGCCTTGCCTTGTGCTGGCCACTTAAAATGCGGTCTCAAAATATGACGCAGTTGCTTGGATTAATGGTATTTGTACTTTGAGTGTGTGACAACTTCAATATGTTCTTATTACAGCTTCAACATATTAACAGCCTATGAAAGGGTTGCCTAAGTATTATAGCTACTTTTCAGACTTGAGTTTGTACTTTCCTCTGAAAACTCAAATTTGTGTGCAGGGTTTTCTGTTCTGCATGAAATGCTAAGGAGAAAATGGGAACCTTTAAACCCAGAACCATTAAGACCAATGAAACCTGGGTTTCCGAGAACAGATGCTGATTGACATATGAGTTCTGACTGCTACTTTTTACCCTCACTTGGGGACCTACAGAACAGTGTGTGTGTGTCTGCTTTCTAGCCTCCTTGGCTATCTCTTGTTTCCCTCATATGGGTGTAATTCTCAAGTATCTAATGCCGCAGAGCTCATTCTGCAGCCTTCTGCTCCATCAGGGCACTAAATAGGTCTCCCTTGCGTGTACCCAGCTGCATATTTTCACAAAACCTGTAGGAACTTTCTAGCTTTGAGACTCTTAGTCCTCTGTCAAACATATCTGAATTTAGTCAACAGGTTCAAAAATTGCTGGGAACGTAGGCTGACAGACTACCTGTGTACATGTGTGCACACAGGTAATGAACTCGTAGGGTTTGCATGTGTAGGAACACGTGTACCAAGTACTGCATGTGCTTTTTTTTCTCTGTACACCTGATGAAATTCCACCAGGTCTGAAAGTTAAAGACCACTTTAAGAAATGATTGATTTGCCTTTGGGTTTTTTCCAGGCGTGTTACTTGTTTATTTTGCTTCTCTCTAATCCATCCTCATAAATGGTATAAGAGAAATGCTGACACACTCTTACCTCTGCCATCACCAGTGGGTGCTACTCTAAGAGTGCCTAATGATTTTAATGAATTTTGTGGCTGAAAGTTGGACACTGAAGCTGATTTGAAAGCATTCACCAGTGAAAAAAGGATAGGCCTTTATTGATAGCTAGTCAGAAGTGAAGACTTAGCTGTAATTATTTACAAATCAATTAATGGACCTTTCTCTAACACCCTATCAGTCAAAGACTGGCTAAGAGCAGAGGAGAGCATTGATAAGAATACACCATGAAACAAAATCAATTGTCTTTTGTCATTCTGACAGAAGTGAGCTGTACACGTGGATTAACCCAGAATGCAATAGGAAAATGTCCACAGGCTGGAAGATAACCCAATTTTGTAAAATCAAAGTTGTCATAAGAATCTTTCATAATTGATGGTGAGATTAGAACTTATCTAGCATCCTGGTGGTAAGAATCAAAACAGCTTCTGGTGCAGCGTTGCAACTCTTTTTAAAGCTAGATTAGTTTCCTCAGCCCTGGAATCTGTCCTTAATAGCCCTGGAATCTGTCCTTAGTGTCAGCTAATTTAAAGAAACTACGTATGTAGCACGTACTTTGAGGTCATACTTTTATGGTTGAGGTTATATGTTCATGATTGTGGCTGGCAGTTGCATTGTTAGCCATTATGCAGTTCCTGGAAGGTATTGGTGCAAGTGTGTTTCTGATGCCGTAGGAAAGCTGTCAGTATTTTTTCTCTTATCTTTTTGAAAGAAGTCTTTTTAATTAATATGTTCTTTTGTACAAAATCTTTGGTTCAGATTTGTTTGTCTGAATGTGAAGTTGTGGTGATACTCAGATCGTAATCCTGGCTATAGTTTGACTCTGCAAAAGGACAATAGAGAAAAATCTTAATATTTCCTCAAAATGGCCTTTGAAAAAAGTCTGAAACGTTTCTGTAATGATCAGTAGAGCCCTAAGATACTATTGGGGTAATTTATTTACATGACAAAATTTAAGACTATCAGTTTTAGCAAATACTAATTCTTCGTGTGATTGCACAATGTGAAATTCTCAAGAAATTTTCAGAATCGTACCTAGGTTTTTTCTCTTTGCACTCAAATCAGTAACAGCAGTGCTCTGATTTCTGTTCCCAGCTGGGCAATACATATTTCACAGCCTTACGATTAGCATAACTTCATTCCAATCGAGCATTCCTCATCAGCGTGTGCCGGCTTCAGCTCCCCAAACTGGGGCTTCCCCAAGCTGCTTTTGGGAAATGCTAGTGAAAGAGACCACTATGCACACACTCCCCCTTGTTTCCCTCTCCCCAACATGTTTTGTTGATCCTAGCTGTAACGTACTTTTCTGCATTTCTGCAGGTTATTTCGTAAATCGTCCAAGGAGCGTAGCAGTTGCTCTGCTTGTCTATTCAATTCATTTTTCAGCCTAAGATAACTCTAAAGATTGTATCTCCTCTGAGATTTAGTGCAATAGCTCTTCCTCACCAAACAGTACAAATAGGCACTGGTGAGTACAACAACATGAATACCTGAGAATTATTTAAATAAGCAGCAGGCTAAACCTAAAAGCAAAACCCAAACAAAAAATATTAATCAAAATGAGGATTATCAGTAATGTTTTTTGACCGAGACCAAAGGTCAGCACAATAACCTTTCAGTAATGCATCGTGCAGTCATGCAAAAGACCTGGTTTCTGTTCCCAGGCTTGGTCTTAACAAACTCGTGCGATTTGTTTAACCTCCACAGGGAGAAAGCTTTGCATTGCTCATTGATTTCAAGGGTGACCATACGGATGGAAGTATGTGCCCTTCTGTCAGATGTTTGGGTCCTGAAATGGGACGATTCTTGAGAGAGCAAGTTTCTAGGGACTTTTAAATGGCTAGAAGTATGTGATGAATGTTAGAAAGAAAGATACGGAGTTCTAGCTTTTAAAACATTTTAACACTGTAAACCCATGAGAAGGTAAAATGCATGTAGTGAGTCTGACAACTCCATGCTGAACATACGGGATTCCCAAAGAAGCCTTCTTTGCTCCAAGGTGCTCTGCCTGTACCTATAGAGATGCTTAAGTTTTCAAGCTACTAAAAAGAAAAGAATTTTCAGTGCAAAAATATATATATTAAAAGAACAAAAGTTAGGGGACCTGTGGTTGCCCTGGTAACCATAACTCTGATATTAATTAGGTTGTCAGTTGGTTTTAGCTGCTGACCCCTTACTGTTTCCCTCTACTTATTTGCAGTAATAACTTTTAAATTCTATGTTCTTTGTTTCTGCTTTATTTCATATTCATTTATCTTCAGTAGTTTTGTCCCCACCCTCACTGCGTTGTTAAAAGACAAACTTTTTCTCTTCTTTTCCCCACATGCTCCTCTCTCCTCAAGTGTGGCAGAGTGAAAGGGGCAGATGAGGAATTGCAGAACTGAAGTCAACATCCTAGCATCTTCCCTGGAATAAATTCTTTCTAAGAAAATCATTGTCTTGTCTGCAAGAAACAGAACTCTTCATTTAAACTTATTATACTTCTCATATATCAAAATGACACAATGATGTGACAACGATGTAGACAAGTAGTAACATGAGAAAAATAAAATAACTTGTTTTCAGCATGTTTGACACAAACTATTTTTTTAAATATCAAAAGAACTTTACATATGCTTTCTGACATATGTCATAACCTTGGCATTGGTTCAGGAGCACGTTTGACATTAGTTAGGATTGTGAGATGCTTTCTGTTCTTCTGATTTGGCTCATGGTCATGGACTCATACCCTTTTTAAAGCTTTTTACAATATGTTTTCTAGGCAAGAACCAATTTTCTTCTGGGAAAATTTGACTTTGGGTGAAAACAAGGTGAGTAGAGGAAAAGGTGAAAGTACAAAGTTAGCTTCCAATCACTGCCTGCCACCATCTTGAACTACTTTTTTCACTTACCTTTGGGAGAGGAACATTTGGAAATAGCACAGCAGCAGTAATCAGCAATGACTATTTTGTATAGTAGAATTTTCTTTGGAGGTATACATGTTCTAGGTGATTTACTTCTTGCAGCTTAAAAACATGTTATTCTTCAAATATTTAATCCTCTTTTGCCTGTTGCTCCATAGCAAATATTGTGGAAAGAACCTTGTGTCTCTGCAAAATAGTTCTTTGAAGTATGTTTTCAAGTCTTTCTACTTAGACACTGTTCCTCTGTTTTCTGGTGATTTCTAAAACACAAAACACAGTGAAGGGTGCTCTTACTGGCTACTTTAGGTATTAGATGTAGCTGTTATTTCTGAAGTCCAAACTTAAAATCCTAAGTCAGTGAAGAAGTCACAAGTTTTAACTGAGGTTAAAATAGCCCCAAAATAAATGGTATAAATACTTGAGAATGAATCCCACTAAAAGCAATTTCAAAGTGCTAAAAGGCAGTCAGCCCCCTGAATGTATATGTATGGAATAGAGTGCTATTTAGGTAAGTGCAACAGCCTTCCTTCTTTTGAAGCAAATCTTATTTACTAATGTTTTTATTTAATTTTTTCTTATTTAGATCTGTTTTGCTATTAAGATCTTCTATTTACAGTGCCCTCATACGGAATTGTAGAACCATAGAACAGCCCAGGTTGGAAGGGACCTCGAAAGATCATCTGGTCCAACCTTTCGTGGGAAAGGGAGCCTAGATGGGATTACCTAGCACCCTGTCCACTTGCATCTTGAAAACCTCCAGCAATGGAGACTCTACCATGTCCCTGGGGACGTTGTGCCAGTGGATGATTGTTCTTACTGTAAAAAAAACTTATTTCTTACATCTAGGAGCAATACACTGTTTGATAGCTAATGTTGAACTTGTGTTTTGAGAAGAGGTGATTACATAAGCTTTGTGTGTATGAGAGAGATGGAGGAATTTCAGTGGAAGTAGACAGATGCATTTGAGCAAAGTTATATTAAGGGGTTTTTATTCTTTTTTGGGTGGAAAAAAAATCTGAAGATCAATTCCAAATCTAGCTTTGTGGCTTCAGAAATAGTTGGACTGAGATAATTTTGCCTTGGCTTCACTCTTGTGAAATTAATCCTTAAGCTTTCAACCCAAAGCATTACCTAGTTAGTTGGATATCAGAAGTATGTGTATACAGGGCACATTTAGATCTACCTCAGATCTGTGTCCTTCTGATGCATCAAGCTAAGCAGTCTAATAATATCACAGCACATCATGACAACATGAAACCCAGTTGACCAGGTGGTTCTCTGTGGCTCCAAGAAGTACATTTGGCATCTGCAAGAGCAGAGTCTTTTCCTTATCGTAATTTTCCCAGGCACTTCCCCCAAATTACTAAGAGAGTATAAAACTTCCAAACTCTAAAAAGCTTCTCTGCCAACAACCATCTTACTCCATATTTGAGTACCAATTAAAATAGATTAGTATCCAAATTTGCAGATGAAGTAAACGTTTTTACATTTCTGGATATTTCTGATGCAGAGGATACTGGGGATCCAGACACAGTTATTGGTCAGTTTAGTCTGCTGTTCATGCAGCAGGCCACCCTTTGACAGACTTCTAGTTTTGCATTTTTAGATCTGTGCTTGCTCAAACCCCTTGATTGGTCAAAAACATTAAGCATTTTTATAAATAATGGTATTTCACATGGAACACCCTGGAAATCCAGCATGTTGCTTTAACAGCCCAAGGAAGAAATATTGCTGGCAGCAGATCAGGAAATTGAAATATAAACTCGCATCTTAAATTGCATACAAGTGCAAACTGGTATTAGGTGATGTAACGCCTTACCTTTTCTAGTAAATGAAGTAAGGAGGAAAAATGTTAACTATTATACAGCTAAAAAAAAGTGATGCATGATTAAGAACAGCTAGTTTTTTATGAAATCTGTTTGAAATTTTGTTATGTTTAATGTCTCAATATTCACTTGAAAGCATAGTCTAGCATAAAGATGGTTTCTACACAAAGGAAACCAACTTTTTTTGCTCCAATAAAATTCCCTAATTGTGTGTGTATTCTATACAGTGTTGCTATTAGTGATAGAAAAATTGTTTTGCTTTATCTGAAACCCATTTGGACAATGTTAGCTCTAAATCTTAACTCCAGGTTGACTGCTTAGCCCTGCTCAGTAAGAGAGACACTAATACAGATGTGGGAGATGGGAACAGAGCACCAGTTTCTGAAAAAAGAACAAAAATACCATGGGAGCAAAGAAAAAGAGTAGAAAGTGAAGACAAAGTAGAAAGTAAACAGGGATTATGGAAAAGGTGCATGAAGGAATAAAGGAAAGGGCAAAAAGTAAATTTAAAAGTTCTGATAAAATAAAGTATGCTGTAGGATGCACTACCTCTGTCATTTGGGGTAAGAAGAATGTTTCTGTTGCTTATATATGGACTAATAGGCAATCTTATGAACTCTGATATTTCAAAAAGTTGAATCAAATGAATAAATGTAGGATAGATACTGCGTTACAAGCCTAAAACAGAGCTTAAGGATTACAGATCCTCAAACTTGCTGAGATGTATATAAATGTCACTTCACGGAGTTTGTATAGCAATCCCAGTTGTCAATATTACAGGTTTATTTATTGATGGCTTAAACTTTAGGGAGCAACCTCATCAAGCAAGGGCAGTGTGCTTTTACTGTTGCTCATTGTAGCCTTGCATGAGGGTAAGAATGCTGGCAGACCTCTGTGTGGTTAGTGCAACGGTGGTATTTGTTATGTAGGATTATTCTACGTTGTTGCACTGTCAAAATATAAGAAGGCAAATGTGACAAAATTTCCCTACAGCTGTGCAATATATTTTCACCCCACAGGACAAATATGAACAGGTGGAAGGACATGAATGTTAAAATAACAGAAGGTAAGGAGCCAGCCCAGCTCAGGTACCCATAACCGTGGCTGTAGGTATACAAACAAATTACTGTGGGGTGAGTTCATTGTAAATTCATAGCGTTGGTTACTGCCTCAGTACATGCTTTTGACCTATGGTTAATGTGAAGTAGCGTGAGGTAGTTCTCGTGCACCAGAAGTGCGTATCTGGGCAATTCCCAAGAGTATCTGCTGGCCTGTGAATTCACATGCTCCTCTACGTTGTGCATGTGCTCTTACTGTGGCAGATAGCATAATGAACCTGGCATCATAATATGTTGCATGGATTGAATGAGCAGATATGTTTCAAATTATGTTTAACCTGATAAAGACACGGTTCTGTCATGACTGCACCATTTTATTTTTTTAAAATCGGGACTCAACACTAAATTTCAAATGCAAAATAGACAATAAGGTTGGTTGGTGTATACTCGGCTGTCAAAAACTGGTTAAGCTGGCTTTGGTCTAGCTCTTATTTTGTGCCCAGAAGTAACTTTGTAGACATAAATTAAAGCATGCAAATACCTGCTTGATCTGAGGCTGCAGTAGGTAACTTCTCTGGAAAAACTTTATCTGTAACTGTTTCCTTGAGGAGAGGAACAAAAGAAGAAGAGAGGGGGTTTAGAAAGTAAGCAGTTAATGTTTTAGATTATACTATGACATTGTGCCAGTGCAAGCAGTTTTATGATCAATCCCTGCATTCAGAAACTTGATTCACATTGGTAGCTGGACCTGCACAAGGGGCATGATCAGAAGATCTCTCGTTTCATCCCTGGACAAGTAGATAATGTTGCCTCATGACTTTCAGGGTTTTCTGTCCTTTCTGTCAGTTTACCTATCTTTACTAGGGAAGAGTAAAGATATCACTGGTAGTGTGATCTAGTTACCTAAAGCGAATGAAAAGGCCTTAAACGCAATCATTGTAAGTTTTTGATAAATGTCATTATTTAAATATAAAGGCATGAAGGAATAAATTTTCAAAGCATTGCCTGGAGGATTGGGTGTATTTGTTTCTTTGTAGTGAGAGGAGTAGTACATTTTAGACTTTGTCCTGTATTTGGAAGAGCTCAGTAGATGAGATCTGAGGGCCTGTGAGTTTAGAAAGCTTTGCTTTAGGAGGTCCAGACTGAACCTTAAAAGCTGTGTATAGCCCTCAAAGCCTGGCCTGCATATTCACTTTCCTTGTCATTTCAAGGTGAGGAGAACATTGTTTGCTCGCAGGCTTTTCATTAATGTTGAAGGGGAATCATGAGAACAATCAGCTCTCATGATGGTTTGAATTTCTTTTTGTAACAATTCATGTAAATAGGTGTGCATATGCAAGCTAGACATAGCTTTAGGGTTGCCGTTAAATTGCCAGTGTATATGCCAGTTGCATTAAAATCGGACAGCTCTGGCTTACGTGCAGCACTTCCAGCTGTAGGAGTAACATTTAGAAATGCCACTTACTCTTTCTGGAAGTAAGGGCTAGATGCCAAGTAGATGCACTACGAGTTTGGATTTGGGGTGGGGGGAGTTGTGGAAGCCATAGAAAACCTATCCTCTTTATTTCTTAGGAATTGTTTTCACCTCAGGATTGCTCTTAAATTATTACGCAAACAACTAAGCAATGTCTTTTAGCCAGCTGCGTTAGCCATTCTCTTTGAAGCAGCTGTGCCATGCAAGTCTGTCAGCACTTTCGGATATCAGCGAGCTCTCTTGGTGCCTTTGATTAGGAGTGATGCTTGCTACTGCCTCTTTTCATTCTGTTTAAAGCAGAGCTACTATAATGCAGGTCCTCTTTATTTGTTAAGACAGAGAGAAATACAAAATAAGCTGAGACCCGTTTACCTGAATATGGGGGACCACAATAAAGCAGGATATTTCTTCACCCAACACATCAAGTGCAAGAACTACTTGCAAATCCTTAAAGGGATCAAGGGCTTCCCAGGTGAATGCTGTTGGGTATTAAGGCATCTCTGATGAGTGGCCGTGGCTGATGAGATAAAAGTTTCAACTTTATTTGATCACTGTTAGCTACGAATGACTGACCTCAGACATCCCGTATAACGTGGTTACCCAGCTATGAGTCTGACTGGGCTGGCTACATACCTACTCTGCTTGCTGGTGCCCAGTGCAGTGAACTCTGATTCTGCTGCATTTTTGGCTGGCAGTGGAAGAAGTGACAAGTTCAGCTAGAAACATGGTTTCTAAAGGCAAGAATGCTTTGTTCATGGTGACAACTGGGGGTGCTGGGGCATCGCATCTAAGGAACCAGTAGCATGGGAGCAACAGCTTTCTGTCAAGCACTGAGGCAGGCACTGCTGTTACTGGGACAGTTGAGCCGCTGTAAATCACGGTGCCAGAGTTAGATGTCAGTGATAGCTGGGGCATGAGGAAATCTTGGCTGTATGTCCTATCCACCGGTAGAGGCACAAGGTGCTGGTGGCATGATGTAAACAGGCCCTATCTGTAGGTAGATGTCCGCAGTGCACATACAGCATGGAAAAACTGCTATTGGAATGAGGTGGTGAAAACCACCTATTATTTGCACAAAATGAATGTTTTTAAGCAGCAGTCTGGGTCATTTGTCCCTGTTTACCATGATGATTTTTACAGTGGAAGTATAAATTTCACAGCATTTTAAGAAAAGAAGGGAAGACACTTGCGCCCCCACCTTCCTGCTCACATTTATGCATTTAAGCTATTTTTAAGGTAGCATGTGTGTGTTTGTGTGGAATTACATAGGCCAGTAATAAGCACCTAAGACCTACGCTGAGGATAGGAAACAGACCTGATGCAGCAGGCTGTGGGGGAAGTGGAGAGTCAGTGTTGTTCCCGGGGAGGGGAAAGGGAGCTCATTCATGATGGTTGGGAGCAGTGCTGCTCCTGGGGAGGACAGGAGGGTGACAGAGGGCATGAAAAGGGATGAGGAGGCCGGGACCACTCCCCAGGGCTGTTAGGAGGGAAGGGAAGATCAGCATGGAGGCAGGATCGAGATCTGCAGAGGTCGGGAGGAGGAAGGAATCCTGTGCAAGCTGGAGGGAGGAAAGAAGCAAAACAGGGGATGCAAAGCAGTGGTGGGATAGGGTCCCCTGCCCAAAGGAGGGGCATGAAGGTATGCAGACGCTTCCTGGGCAAACATGGGAGCCCTAGTGAAGAGTTGCATCATGCTTTAAAACAGCAGGCAGAATCTCAACAAAATGTAAAACCTTGTAAATAAATACCCTGGGCTGAACATGTGTTATTTAGTGTCAGTAGTGACCTGAGAGGCTGTTGCAGCTCGCTGTTTTCAGCGATCACGGTGTTGTAGCCCACTTTTGAAAACGGTGGCCGAGGTATTCATGCCAAGCCTTTGCCTTCTCCTAATGTTTTCAGGGCCATTTTTGCTTCCAGCAGCAATCGGTGCACCATAGTGTAGCTTCGAGCTACACAGAAGAAGTCCAGCTCTATTTGTTTGCTGCAGCTAGAAGTCAGCAACACCCCCAGTGTGAGTGCTGCATGGGACGGGTATACCTGCTCGCTCCCAGCAAAGGCCGTGAGGACATTTGTTCTGCGTGGAAGAAGTGTGGTAGATGTTTCTGCTGGGGAGTAAGATGGGTGAAGCTTGTGTGTACAGTCAGTACGCTTGACTTTTGTGCCTGTGAAATGTATAATGCTACACAGGAGTCCTTTGGCTGTTCTTTCAAGGTGTGGATAGTAGGATTTTAAGAAAATATGAATTTAAAAAGTTCCTTTAACAGTGCTTTCAAACGCATAAGGTCTTTGCACTTATCTGCTGAAAATCTGCATTGCAGAGAATCGGGGTAAAAGAGGTGTTGAAATCCTTGGGAGTAAACAAATAAAAGACTGTCTAGGCGTATATAGTCCCGTGTGTAAATCAGAGACTGTTTATTGCGAGGTTATATCCTCAAAGCAGCTGTTCACAATAGCTTGTTGTACCCGTTCTACAAGATTTTCTGAAAGAAAATCAAGATACAAAGCTTGCTGTTCACTTGCCAACGTTTGTTTCACACAAGAGTCCTGCATCTTTGCACCCTGTGCTGGGAGTCCTTTTGCTTTGAGAAGGAGCGCTCTTTCTCACTCTTGATCAGGAGTAAATCGAGCTCAAGTCCAAAATAAAGGCGGGGGGGGGGTGGGGATCAGGAAATCTTTCTGGTTGTGGTTTCCTTTCAGAAGCTGGGAGTTAGGAGGAAGGGAAAAATGCTAGAAATTGAGAGATGTTAAGAGTGGGCTTTAGAGCACATGTTTAGCTATAATCGTTCTTATACACCCATGCGTCTCTCTCCTTTTATTACCAGCCCTCCATGAAATGTGGAGATTAGCACTAGTCATGCGGAAGTGTTTAAAAATTCAAGCAGTGACAATAGGAAGTGTCAGACAGTAATGGAATAAGTATGGCAAAATTGCAAAGACAGCAGCTATTCATTAATCAATTAGAACCTTGTAGGGTTTTTTAAAACTGAAGGCATCTAACTTGGAAATGATAGTCTTCTGGATGCAACTTCATAATTTCCCTTTCACCCTGTTTGGGGGGGAAAAAAAAAAATCCCTTTTTAATCATAGACTAAATCATGTGTTAATACTCCCCACTGCACATTCAGAAGTAAATTTAGTATGAAGAATTAGAGCCACAGCCGCTTCCAAGGGACAGGTGGGGAGCTGCAAGGTGTAACCCTGGACATGGAGCTACAAAGATGGGGCGAGAAAGAGGGCGTAGAGCAAGCCCTGGCACGCAGCGCCTTTCTCATGCTCTCTGCTTACTGAAAACACTAGTGTCTTATATGAGATAGGCAAAACACGATGTAAGAAAGGTCTAGCTAAAGCATACGTTATGCTCGCATAATTTTGGTGGTGTTACCGGGAGGTTTGGGGTGGTGTTACCGGGAGGTTTGGGGTGGTGTTACCGGGAGGTTTGGGGTGGTGTTTCCTTGATGTGCAGCCCAGCTCAGCTCAGCACCTCGGTGTAGGGTGCTCCGCATGGGGTTCCCTGGCATGGGGCTGTGACTCAGTGTTTGGCAGGGGACAACCCCACCTCCCCCTCCTTTCCAGGCCACCGCACACCACCCAGATCTCTGTGCTCATGTTTTCCATTTAAAAGCGTTCAGGGCGGCTGAAGCGAAGGGCCACCCAGTGCTTTGAGTGAGCAGCTGCAGTTGTGGGTCTCGTATTGGCCAGAGCGGAGCATGTTCTCGCTTATCCGCATTAAATATGGGTGGCCACGGGTCCCTCGGGAAAGCATGCTTTCTCACTATCTGGAGGTGGCAACTATTGTCTGCCTTTCCAGCTTTGCTGCTCGAAATAGTTTTCTTCTGCTTCCTGCTTCTGCGGAGTTGCGTGCGTTCAATGGTCTTGAAAAACATCACATGGGAGAAAACCTTTTGAATCTGCTGCTCTGGTATAGAGGGACCAGCTTAATGAGAAACACTTCTATTTAAAAAGTTTTTATTAAATAAAATCCCTTGTTCCTTTCTCCATCCCCTGCCCCTTTTGCTCCCTCCTCTTTCCCAGCTGAGGACTATAGGTGACTTTTGCATGTAATGTATTTTTCTGATCAGTCCTCTGAAGGCTAAGTCCCCTGATCTTCTGTACAAAAATGCCATTTCTTATTAATTTTTTTGAACTGAGCTTACTAACCTGCCTTTCATTTTGTGTAAACTGTAATTAAAATGTATGAAGAATTTGACTTGCAGTGTGCCCTTCTAGGTCTGTTGTTGGGTCTGCCTTAGCAGCATGCATCAAGAGCACACTGAAACATTGATTTTTATTTTTTTAAAGGAAGACTCAGGTCATTTCACAGGGGGCAATCGGAGCCTTTGAATGAGAGGAGCCTTTGAATGAGGAACCCAGGAAGGCCTTTTCCTTTGGACAAGATTTGTGTAGCCATGGCAGGTACCAGTGTAGACCTCTGGCTGGAAATGCAAAGAATGAGCTCAGATCACAGTCAGCTCTAGCAAAGTCAACACATTCTTGGTCTCCAAATAGCTAATTTATTAGGTGATGTTTTAAATTTCCTTCCCCTCTTTTTTGGGGATATTGGTGAAGAAGGTAGAGGGGAGTGACATCATTTGTGACCCTACTTGAAACATTACTAGAGCAAAGTGAAAATTGTTGTTGTTGTTCTGTGTAACCCATGAAGACAAATTTGGTGGGAGCCCAGGCAGGCTGCGGGATTTTAGAAATCTGAGATAGCCCAGGGAGAGTCAGGTCACTGGGCGTGCGGTGTGGTTTTGTTTCTGCACTCTGCACTTCTAACAGTTGCCTTGACATTTTGAACATTTCTTCCTGTTGTTCTTAGGTCAGTATAGTTATTGTAATAGTTGAGCGTGATTGTAGATAAGGCTATGATAAAAGCCTTTTTCTGCCTTTACACATGTCGAAAGGCACAACTGACATCAGAGAGTCACTACTTGGCTTACTGGCAATTTTCCCGCCAAAACTTATACCAGGACGGCCAACTTATAAATGATAATTTGCCAGCAGTATTTGCAGGGGGCTTTACTTATGTGGTGTGTCTGGGTTTTTTTGTTGTTTGGTTTTTTGTTTGGTTTTTGGTTTTTTGGTGGGTGTTTTTTTTAATTTATTTTTAAATTTCAAGATACATTTCTGTTATAATATGATCAACTATGACTCAGCTTTTATTTTTTTGGTACTAACTTCCTAGCCATTTTTTGGGGAGGAAAATACTGAAGGTACAATTTGTGTGTATTATATGGCTGAACCCTCCTCCAATGAAAACAATTTTAAAGCAGGCTTGATTGTTGATAGCTGTGACTGTGATACAGACAGATCAGAAGATGACAATTTCCACTATTTTAATTTATTCATTCATATGTGGATTTTTTCCTTTTTTTTTTTTTTTTTAGTGACATAGCTGATTATCTCTGTTTCTGCCTTTTTACACTGCGTTGCCCACAGTCTGCTTTTTGCAACCCAGAATTCATATACTGAATGGTAAGGCTGAGTGTAGTTGCCCTCATAATCTCCCCATTGCCCTACTTTAATCTCCCCATTGCCCAGGTTTTAAAAGCAAGGCTGATGTTTTGTTAATTAGGGGGGGGGGGGGGGGGGTGGGGGGAGAGAGAGAGAGAGAGAGAGAGATGAGATATATAGGCTCTGGTGTAGCCTGTCCATACATGCAAAGTGCTAGTTCACACACTCTTGGGGGTCAGAGTTAGAGGAGGGCTGGATGGGGGCTGATTTCTTATCGGCATCCTTTTGGTCTTTTCTCCACTCCATGTTTGAGGGTATCATGAGGCAATGCAAAGTTTAATGGGAGATGTCTGCTTTTTCCGTAGCGGACTGAATGCGGCCTTTCACGATGCTCGTTTTTTCCCGGATGCGACCAAACCGAGTCTGGTGAGGGTCTCTGGACCAGCCTGTCGTTTCAGCCAAGTCGTGTCTTTGCACTCAAATTGCTTCTGGTATGTGCCTTAATTAATTAAATAGTGTAATCTGCCCAAAGAAACCTCCTCCTCTTTCCTCAGATAGTGGCTTGCTCAGATGATTTCTCATTAAAAAAATCCAGTAAGACTGTTTCTTTTGATGCTGTTCTCTTTCTTTCCCTTGTGCAGGGGTAAGCCAGCTTCATTATAAAGGCAGTGTAGCCGGGCAGTTTCTTAGCTGTGGATAAATAGCGGGACCTTTGAGCCGAGCCATTCCAGATGACCTAGGATGAATCAGGCTGCATTCCTAGCGAGGGCACCCCTTTTTCTGACGAGATGAAAAGCTGCCTTTTAAGCACACACGCATATAACTTGTTTGGGGGCAGATGTTTTTTGGTGTTGCTTTTTGCTTTCCTGAGAATATAGCATAAGGTTTAGCAAAATATTTAAACTGTAACATAGTCACAGGCTGCGTGCACAAGGTTTATTTAGGGGAGGAGAGCGCTATTAGTTCTTTGAGGTTTGGCATGCTCTTCCATATAGTATGTGAAAGGAAGAGAGGAAGGTTTTTGGAAACTTTCCATACATTCATGTCCACTTTCTCACCCCAGGTTTGAAAGTTTACTGATTATTGTATTTTGTGCATTCATATTTTACCTGCTAGGTTTTGAGCAGTATTTTTAATCTTTTCTTTTACAATCAAATGATGCAATTTTCTCCCCTTTATAGTAGTGGTACATTGATAATCTGAATTAAGTGCAAATTATGGGTGCCGATTAGGAGCAAAATGAGAAAAAGACATTACAGCTCTTGTAAATGCTTCATTATACTAAACTGCCAATTTTAAAGTTCATTTCATTGCATTTAAAGTGAAATGTTTAAAGGAAGTGTGGATAGCTGGAAAGGTTGCCACGCTGCTTAAAAAAAGATTATATGATGATATGAGATACTTGGTTGTCATTGTGTCAATTATGGCTCGTCAGGCAACATTAGTCTTTGATGTCTGGCATTTGTCGAAGACAGTTATATGAGAGTGCTAAAAAGCCCTGAAAAGTACATTTGTTAGTTGCAGGGTTGAGTAAGACATTCAGCTCTGGCAAAGGGTCTTTATAGTCCAATATTGGCAAGACAGATAAATTTTTTTTATGACTCAAGAAAATGTTGCATCAATTCTTTGCCTGATCCTGGGGGAGTCTGCAATGGCCAGCCTACAAATGGGACTTGAAGAATGGCAACTTGCTGTGCAGCGTACAGGATCGCAAGCTTTTGCACAAAATACTGCATGCCTTAAATTTAGAAACCTGTGCTTGCCTCCAAGGGATGTCTCAAGCCCCATTGAGAGTAGCCGCGCCTTCTTGCCTATTTGAGGAGCATGGTTAGTTCTCAGCAGGAGTGAGGCAGGAAGGCGATGGAGCTGAGGGATGTCCTGTGCAACGTGGGTTTTCTGCCCTTCCATGAGCTTAGGAAACGATTAGCTATCAGATGCTACACCCTGATGCTGGAGGTTTGAAACCCTTAGATTTTCGTTCAAACCATTAAGCGCTTTCATGTAATGAAAATCACTTTCTTTGAAAAAGGAAAACATTAAAACAAACAATAACTTTTTTTTTTTCCTAATGACTTTTTTGATCTAAGAGCTTTCAGAGTGCTTAGCCTTGCAAGTTCAGATTTATGTGTTTTTTTAAATTGCTTTACAAAATCACAGGATGTTTCTGTGGTGAACATACATCTGTGCTGGCTTTTGCTGAGCTTTGGAAATAGGTCAGGAATTAAAGCTCCGGCTTTGTGGTTCTGAGGAAAGCCCTTAAGAAACTCTCTCAGACATAAGAGGGCAAAGAGGGGTCACTGGAAATACTGTTTGACCATATATAGATTGCGTGGTCTCTCTTGTCCGCATGTATGTACAACTATACTCTCTACACCCACATATATGTATGAGCTGTTGAAACTGGTGCTCTTCAGTGCTTGCTTAGAAAGGACAGATTGCTGCAGGAAAAAAAGGAGGTAGTCATGGGAAAACGCTGAGAAATGCTCTGTCTTTACATGGCAGTGGTAACTCCTTATGCCCCTTAAACTTAGCTGTATGTCCTAAGCTTAGCTCTATTGTTTCGTGTACCTCTGCGAAAAAAACCCTGTGCGCGGCATGCATTTACTGTGTGGTTGCATTGCCATGGAAACCAGCACCAAACCTCATTCACACTATGGACGGCTAGAGGTTGTGCGCTGGCATCTGCCCTGTGCCGCCCTCTGGTCTTTTGCAAGCTCTCCTGAGAGGGAGGTACTGAGAAGAGGGACGGTGGCTTGCAGGAGAAGGGAAGAGGAAACGAATCGCACAGGGAGCAAAAATGGCCAATAAAGTGTGAAAAATCAACCATTTTGCCCCACTCCCAAATATTACTGTGTTGCTGTAGTTTGATAATTTTTCTTTTTTGATCTCAGAATAACAGTGGAAATGAATAATCACTAGGTCATTTCTTATTCCCTCACCCTGGGTCTCAGTAGGGCGGTACGGAGGAGCTCTGGGTGAGTGAGGCGTGCACCGAAGGAGCAGGGTGTGAAGCACAGGAGCGGAGAGCTTTGACATA
The DNA here is from genome assembly GCF_000699145.1 of Aptenodytes forsteri. Taxonomy (NCBI): domain Eukaryota; kingdom Metazoa; phylum Chordata; class Aves; order Sphenisciformes; family Spheniscidae; genus Aptenodytes; species Aptenodytes forsteri. The sequence goes on from NW_008795935.1 coordinate 804,681, forward strand.
AGGATTAAACCTGGACATGATTTCTGTAGTTATTCCTGCAACATTTATTTTTAAAAAACCAAAAAGTTCAAAGCCTTAGGAAAAAAAAGTCAAGCTAAAGAGAAATGAAATAAAAATCCAACCTTTGGGGTAAATGGAAAATGGAATTCCCCTATACTTGTCCTTCCCTTCCTGCTAGGAATCCTATAGCAGGATTACCAAATGCGAGGCTTTTTCTTTGCAGCAGAACAGGAGGGCAAAAGGAAAATGGGGTAGGAGAAGAGGGGGCTTTTTTTTTTTTTCCCCCTCTAAAACTCATCTTTCCTTTGGCAGAAGCAACTTCTTCCATCTCTCCCTAAGTCCTTTATATATTAGACCTGCGGGTGGCCTTTACACAACCTCGTAATAGTGTGGCCTTTCGCTATCCTAAAACATTAATTTCCAGGCATGCTGTGTAGGCAGCCTGCCTTCACGGTGTGCACAATTGTTCATTTCTTCTGGGCCTAGGTTAGGGAGAGCGGCTACTGCTTTCCGACCCCCACCTCCCCCGCTCCCAGAGCCCTCTGTGTGTGCTGAGGTGGAAGCGCAGCCGGGAGAGCCTGCCACCTCCCCAATACTGCATTGAGATGAAGGAGGCAAATCACATTTACAGCCGCTGTAAAGAGGACCAGTTTCTTTTTGTGGACATTGCTGAGTTTAACTAGCAAAAGGTTAGTGTGGCTAAAGGACTAGAAATCTGAGCACGGTACAAACCGTGGATATCGCACCAAATCAGTGCGGCTTTAAAGGTACTTCTCCCTCTCTGTACCTCCTGCTGTCTCTTTCCTGAGGTTGCTGAATCAAACCAAACTAGCTGGTAGGTAAGATGGACATATTAGCAAAATCTTTGCTACACATTTGTTTCTCTTCCTTCTGCTTTCCAAGCAACCTGTGTGGGGCCTGTGGGCAGTGTGCCATAGTGTCAAAATATTTTAAGCATTAAGTCGTTTCTTTGGGATTTGGTATTTATCTGAAACTATATGCACTTAATCTCAAAGTGCTGTAAATTTAAGATACCTTTTATTATGTATAAATACTTTCAAATCTGGGACCTGCCTTGCATAAATGTGCAATAACACACTTAGACTTGGCCCCCAAGAGGGACTAGCTGTAGTCAGGTGGTTGTTTAACAACGTGCTGAGGGGAAATGGAGTGCCAGTGCAAGGTGAAGCCTCGAGCTGGCTGGTGAGCTGCACTGTGGCTGCCATTGCCTCCCCACTGTGTGTTTCCCCGCAGCGACCCTGCTCCATGCCTCTTCCCGTGGGGGACATGTCAAGGGGACAGGCCATGGAGGCAGAAACAGGAGAAGCGAAGCTTGTGCTGCTTGTGCTGTTCCTCGGCAAAGCAAACTGGCATTTTCAGGAGGCTTTGCACTTGGTCAGTTTGAAGTTGGGTGCAAGGTGCTCGTGGTTGTGCTCACAACTGGGATCCCTGGCAGCTTCATTTCAAATCCTGTACTTCTGTGAGAAACGAGGTGCATGTAACTCCTTTATCTCAGCATCCTCTGATGCTGCTCATATGGGTGCAGCAGACATGTCTCGAGCTGTGGCAGCACCTTGCTGTACCCCTTCGCCTCTCCTCTGCTTGCCCTCAGTTGTGTCAGTGTACTAGGGTGAGGACAGTCCTGCAAGAATCCTGATCGTGAGTGTGTGCCAAAGCCGACCACAATTATCCACCTCCTCCCCCGCCATGATCCCAGGCAGCAGGGTGAGGTCATCGCCATGAAATCACTGAGCTGCAATACTGTGTGGGTCCAGCTCAGCATATTCAAGCCGTGCGTGGCTTATTGTCATGTACGTGTGTAATTGCTAACTGGGTCTTCATGTGGTGGTGCCCTGAAAATGAGTTGCTGTCATTTTCTCTTTGATTAGTCTCCTCTCTAATTGAAAAGAAGTCTTCCCTTGAGGGAGGTTTTTCTTCATGTATTTTGTTAGTGTATTATTTTTTCTGAATTATAAACTTAATTCCCTGTATATGTCCTAGAAAAAAGAAATGGACTGACAAAGATTAAATATTCCCTCTCAACATGAGGCCAACAATATTCAAGTTTAAAAAAAAAAAAAAAGTCTGAAAGTCAACCTTGTTTCTGGTCTGGTCTTGCAGATTTTAAAATGTCACTGCCAAGAGAAATGACCACAGTGGTGAATGAAGCTATGGAAAAAACAGAGCTGAATCTCTTTTTTCATGGTTTTCATGTTGTTGTTGTTGTTGTTGTTGTAATATCTAGTCCCCTCTTTTGAAAATGTAAGTCAGGGAAATGTGTGCACTGAAATTCAGAAATAAACACCTGGACTCCTTTTAGCATTAAAGTACTTGGAATATATATAGATTACCTCGATAGACATGCTTTGTTCATGAAATGAATTGATGAAATTTGGCATGCTTCTTAAAGAGGCCTTTTGCCAGTCTTTCCCCATATTCTTAGCTCGTGCCTTTCCATAATGATGTGATCCATGATGGGCAGGAATAATTCAGCCTAACGATGAATAATGGTAGCATTTGTGGTCAACTGGTCATGACATTCTCGCTTGAGCATTTCTCTTTGGGAACTGCGTCTTCGAGTCATGAGACTAGCAGTAATGTCAAGAGCAAGAGCAGCACAGGAACAGACTGGGTGAGGGAGAAGGGGGACATGTGTTTTACAGGGTCCACGGTAGGGGGAAAAGAAAGGAAACAAAGTCTTGCTTGAAATACTGGTATCTTTACAATCACTTCTTTGTGACACTCCCTCCACCCCCAAGTATCTTTACAATCACCTCTTTGTGACACTCCCTCCACCCCCAAGTACTTCTGTGTTTAAATCAATGTCTGTCTGCAGCCCTGTGCACAAAACCCACTGGAGTCTCAGTGAGGGAATAACAACCTGTAAGAAAGGAGGTGAGGTGAGTAGAGGACAGGGAAAGCATCAAGGTGGGAAGAATTTATCTGTAGCCTAAAACAAGTAAACGCAAAAAAGAGCAGATGCTTTTAAATGTGCTGGAATCGGACATGCTACCCCAGATTTGGATCCTCCTGGGCAGAGGAAGAGGGGGAGTGTGTTAAACCTGGGGATCATGTTTAAATGGGGACATGATGTAAACACCGTTAGGCCAGAATGAGCTACTTTCATCATGCCGCATCTGTGTATGTTGTTTGTAAGTCTTAGGTATCTTTGAAGGTTAACTTTATGGAGATAAATTATTCATTGCTAAGTAGAAAGGGATGTGTGAAAAATGCAGGCTTCCCCACTGCAGCTTAAAGGCAGAGAAGCTCCTGTGGATACATACTTGTGGTAGCTGCATATAGGAATAGTTTGGACACTACAGTTCTGATTAAAGGCGGGTTTGAAGTACTGTGGTCATGGTGATTAGATGTGTAGGATGCAACTGCTTTGTGTTGAAGCAAAAAATGTGTTTACAGGAAGATGAATAAATGGGAAAGGAGTATCTGTGGTTCAAGGGAGAAGAATTATTAATGTTCCGATGACTTTCGCAAACTGAAAGTCTGGGAAGTTGGTTGTGGCCTAAGAAAACCACAAGTACTCAGGCTTGGCTTAAATTCAGTCTCAAAATTTGTTTGAACGTGTAAGTAGGAATCCAAATATTGTGGTGACAGAAGAGCTGACACTCTTTCCATTCTTCAGATGTCACTTACAGGACACTGGAGATGGTTGAAGAACCAGAAAGCTACACCATTCTTCTGTAGTGTAAAATACTACTGAAAATCTTCAAGAAGAACAAGAAACTTGATTTACAGTTTTGAATAAAGTGACACTAAGAGAACATGTGCCACTTTGTCATGTGTTACTTAAGAGATTCTGCCAATGTACCCAAAGTGACTCCATCCTCAAAAAGGACAAAAGAAAATCATGTCAAATATGTGTATAGTCTTCTGATGTGTTCCATTAGTTGTGAATTTCTACAAGTATTTTTCAAACACAAAATATATTACTCTAAACAGCAATGGCCTTATTTAAGATGTCACTATTAAGGTAACACAAAGCATGTCAAAATTGTACAGTTTCTGCTGAAGTCTGACTAATCTACAGCTGAAAGGGTTGAAGCTAACCTTGTGCATCTGAGATATCCTAAAAATTTAGTAATAGCGACTCTAGAATTTGACCCATGGTTTTCGGAACAGTTTGGAAAAGTATTTTCACACAGTATATGCCCAAACTTTTTTTTAAACTATCCTTTGCATTTTATCTAAGTTGTGTAAGAATTTGTAACCAGAGACTGTAGACCAGTTACCCATCCAAAGTAAGCAGGAATGTTAGCTGGAGCAGAAGAAACAATAACCAGCTTAAACTGCTAAAATGTTTTCTTTCATTTGTATGACAATGCTATATAAAAGTTCCAGCTGAAAGTGGGGGCTTGTGTTGTTTGATATTGTACAAAAGCAGAATGCGATGTATGGAGAGAGAGAGCACAGAGAGTGCACGCAGTAAAAATCTGACCTGATGAGAGAGTTTTATGAAGAGTTTTGGGAAGAAGGAGTAGGAACAATGATGTTTTGCTACAGTTAAAATAAAATCATATGGAGGTTTGCTTAAATTCGTCTGATTTTGCTTTTTATTCGAGGAGAGGGGTGTGAGAAGCTTGAATTTAAGCTGAAGTAACCTAAAGGAGCTGCATGCTTTTGAGATTCTTTTACTTTAAGGCACTGTAATACAGTAGTCTATGACAAGAGAAGAATTTTGCTCAATCACGGCCTACAAATAGCAAATGTTCCCTTAACAAACACCACCAAAGTCTTTATTGACACCATGAAGCAGTCTTTTCTTAAGCAGACAGTTGAGTGTCTCAGAATATTATCTGTAATGTTGCATGGTAATATTTACATGCGCAAAATGGGTAATTGAACACTTAGGACAAATTCAGAGCTGCTGTAGTGGGTTTAACTTCTTTGAAGTGAAATGATTTGCACATGCCTGCATCATGGCTGAGTGTGATCTCTTCAGCTTTTCAAAGTTAGGTTGCTGAAGATACTAAGGCGACTGTTTTGGAAACGTATTTCCTAATCCTAGCATTCCTTTTCCACTAAGGATGTGCCTTTAATCAATTATTTACTTACTCAGCCTCAAACAGATCTACACTTTTCAAAACCTTTCTTTGTTCAGTTTGTACCCAAACCTCACGTCCTTGGTATCGGCTTCTGTAGAAAGTCTGAGGCAAGCAATGGCTGCAATTCCATGCAGCTCTGAAAGATGAAACAACACGAAGGAAACAATCGTGATGTCTGAATTTTTTATCTCCTTTTATTGTGTGAATGCTCACTGCATTAGAATATCCTCACCAGCAACCCCTCTGCAGTTATCAAATGTCTCAGCTTTGTTTCAGTGCTTAACCAGCTGTAAAAGACATTTTATTGCCTTGTATGTTCTTCCACCATAAAGCTTATCATTTAAGTAAATCAATTCGGTATTAGTTTATAGATGACTCTCAAATGGAGAGTTTTTAAAAAAATTTATTGTGACTAGCGGCCAGGTACGCACAGGAAACCAGTACATTCAGAGCAAGCAGCAACCTGTACTGCATTATTTGTAGGGGGGGGTTACCCCATGAGTAATGCAGCGGTCCGTGTGCCCTGCTGCAGAAGACCAGCTGGCTGCTGCGTGCTACCAGAGCTGCTTGCCAGCAGGCATGGCTCATTAGGAGCCTAGTTGCAGGATATAACATCTTTGCAGTCAATTAAAAATGCTGCTTTTTAAAAAGGTCCAGATCTTTCCTGATTCAGCAAAGCACTTCAATACATGTTCAAAGTTAAATGCTTGATTAAAGTTTTGTGTAATAAAGATGTGAGGTCTTGTGCTTGAGGTTAAACAGGTAAGTGCGTTCCCAAATCAGGGCCTGACATGTTACAGTTCTTAGAGGTTTCCAGGAATCTTGAATATCCTGAAATACTGACTTTGCTGATTTCCAAGCTGAGTATAACCTACAACTGAAAAACAAAACCAAACCACATTACTATGAAGCATACAGGAAAGCCTTCTAAAATCCATTTCCTGGTCATCACTGATGCTTCTCTAGTCAAAGAAATTCTAGCAGACTGTTTACATTTTCGTAACATTAAAATAAATAAATAGATTAAAAGAAATTACACAAATCTAGTTTCCTGGAAATGGAGTTAAAAAAAAAGAAATATTTGGTAAAAGGAATTTATTCTCTGTAGAAAGAAGCAATAAGAGTAATTGAGTATTTACCTCCTGACTGTAGTATTTCTCACTGTACAAGGTGGTATTTTGTAGCCTGCTTCCTGTGGTCAAGTCAGGAAGTGAGTATTAGGAGAACCAAAATTCAAGTTTTTGCCTTAGTATTTTATGTAACAATGCGTGCCACTTTCCCACACTTATTTTCTGGTGTATAACATCCACTTACTTATTGTAATGCCCTACCGATAAATCATTACAATATTTATTAGGAAAATGTCTTTGCTCCAGTCAGTGAGTTAACAGCAGAATCAAAGCTATTCTCTCACTGATTACGAGTTATTTATAAACCTAACCACTGTGTTGCTTGTGGACTGGGTCTAAACACCTTACTATGAGATCTAAACTCGGCATTTTCTTTTAATGGTATATTGAATTGTCGTAGCTCACTGCTTCATCTTCTGCAATGTCTGATCTTCTTATATTCCCAGTGATATAGCGCAAAGCTTCAGCTGACTGCAGTGAGTGTAGACTCAAGCCCCAACTAATTTTTAAATGCAATTTGTTGTAAGTGATTAATTGGTGAAGCATGCTATGAACGTGGACTGTTTCATTCTTCCTCTAACTTTGTGCTGTTAGAGAACAAGTTGAAATAAGTTTTCCGGTGTGTATGACACCCTGATTTTATGTTTTCAACTTTTGTTTTCAGTCTGAATTGGACTGGAGTGGAATTTTGTTTTTAACTCATTTGGACCTGAAACGTAAAACCAGATAGCCAAAACAAACATGTTCCCTGTACGGAGACCGCCTAGAAGTAGCTGGGAATTTGGTCACAGCCTGCAAGGCGGGCACAGCACCTCCCATCGAGGTTGGGATGTCACCTGTCCCCGTGGGGCCGGCACCGGCTGCCCTGGGGACCTCTGGGCTGAGGGTAGTGGCCTCTGGCAGCCCAAGTGGTAAGGCAGCAGTCAGATCCCAGGGGTCTGTCTCCAGTTTCCACTCTCAGATTCACTGGATCTGTTCAGGGGTAAGGCTCTGAGGCTTCACAGGTTACCATGTTTCGGTTATGTTGGGGATGCTTGAACGCCCCAGAGGTGCAGGTTCTGGAAACAATGAAATCCAGAGATCTGGGGCAAACTCTGCTACAAGACCAGCCCCCAAAATCCACATCCGTCACAGCCCACCAGAAATCCACATGAAAGTTCAGTGAGAGCCCTGCCTTTCTTTGCCTTGCCCCAAATTTCCATGTATTTCAGATGAAGCATTTTGGGTTCCATGATGCAAGCCTCTTTAGATGAAAGCATTCGCAGCAAAATGTCCAGCCCCACCTAGACACAGGGGTGAGCCTGAGCTGGGAGGCTGCATCAGAAAACAGGTGAACTTTGGAAAAGTTTGGACCATATGTGAACTTTGCCACTGATCAAATATAAATAATCCTGCTCAGACCCTAACAGCTGAGTTGCAGCAGAGCTTTTGAAAAGATTGAACTTGGATCATAGTTTTATGGCTATCTCTAAAATATTTTATTGCTGTTTTATGACACCAGAGTGTAGATTATGGGGCTGTAAAGACTTGCGGTGTGAAGGTTTTATCCTTTGCTTATGTACAAAACATAAATAGTACCCTTTTGTTTTTAGAGGAATATATATATATTTTAAAAAGTACAGCTTATGAAGCCATGTGTATTAGTAAGAAGTACACCTTACTCAATTTTTTTTTTTAAGTGTGGGTACTTTATTTTTGTTAGTTGGTAGTGTGTAATTATTTTCAGTCCATTGATGTAGGTCAAGTGATTAAACAAAAAGGAGGGGGGAATAAGTGTGTGTTGTATGTATGTAAGTAGTGTGTGTAACACTATAAGGATCAGAGAGGAAATGTCTTATTAGATGAACTAACAGAGAAAAATGTCTTTTGGAAGCACAAGCTCTTTCTCAGGTCTGAAAGAAACCTTATATAGTTTGTGTGTAAATATAATGAATCGGCTTATACTATGTGTGTACACATACATACGTGCCTACGCAAATGCAGTTATATAGATGCAACAACAGCTACAATATTGACTCATTTGTATTAAAATTGCATGGCCGTGTTCTCCATTTTTTAGAATAGGAATGGTAACAAATGAAAATGTTTAGTCTCCGATCACATTTTTAAAGCTAACGTAAAACTATGTAATTCAAGAAATGTGTTACATTTCGGAGTCAAGGGGATTAAAGATCAGTTCCCTTTGGTTGTGACTTCATCGGGATTCATCAGTAGCTTACCCTGGCCTTTACCTCTTGGGTTTTGTATCCAGTACTCCTTCAGATTTTGCTCCATCCCATGTTGAGATGACTCACTGTCATTTCCTTCCACTATCTCATGCTGAGTGACCATGGGCAGAAAAATTGTTTTCATCTGCTCCTTTTAGTTAACGTTCTTGTTCCAGTAGACTTGCTCAGATAAATTTTTTCACAAGTTATGAAACAGTTATTTTATATCTGTGGACTCCATGTTATTCTCCTGCCCCCAACGTTGGCACCAATGTCCTTTCCAGTCTCTGGGGAAAAATGCTGGTTTATGCTGACTGGGATGAAACTGAGGTGTTAAGTGTGGTTCTCCTGTTCTCCAAGACTGGAAGGACTGGGATGGGGCATGAGTGGCTATAGTGGTGTGAAATACATGTTTTTAGTGGTCCTAAATTGTTATTGTTCAAAATTCTTACAGGTAATGTCTTTATTCCGCTAGGAGATGCGGACAGATCACTCTTTACCAGCTGTCAAGGCAAATATTGCTATATAGTCCTTGCTCTCAGCTACATCCTCAGTGTCCTGGTGATGGGATGCCTTGGAAGGACTGTGCAGAACAAGCTTCGTACTACCTCTGCACTTCAGGCTCTCTGTGCTGTAAGTACACCATATAGTGTTGTGGCTACCACTTGGAATTTCCAAGTTGGTTAACTAGGAGTGTTTTGACTTAACATCTGGAAAATGTATTACTATTTTGATGATTTTATGCTTTTTAGGTGGATGAAACTTTGTATCTGGCTCAAATAAATATGAAAGGTGCTTTTATGTTGATTTATTAGTCCCTATAATCAGCAGAAGTTTCCATGATTGTTAGAGAAATTAGTATTTTTCCTGTAGTGCATTACAAGCATGCTGTAAACAGCACGGAGGCTGTAATTGACAGGCAGCATCTGATAAAATTCATTCTTTTGCTGCTGCGCCTAATCAGAAAGGGAGGTGATGCTTTTGGTTATTTTGAAGATATATTCCCTAGGACCTATAATATGTCTAGCGGTATCTCTGAATATATATATAGAGGGATGTTGAAACAATGTTATGTGTAGAGGTGTACATTTTCCAACTGTAAGAAAGATGTGTCTGCAACCTAACTGCACTCACTTTAGCCGAAATAAACGCTTTTGGGAAGAATTTAGCTGAATGGTTATTTTTGGTCTGGCAAAGGGGAAACCGACTGAGTGACTGTCATTACTCTGATGCTGATTACTGGAATTGACCAGCTTAAGGGCAATTTGCTAACTTTGTTTAAAAACAAAACTGGTCTTTCTGGGCCCAACTGTGATTTGGAAAGGGAGGAACTCTAAACCACTCTTTTTTTTTTTTTCCTTTTTAAAAATAAATAGAAATTATTTTTTTAAAAAAAGTTTCCTAGCCGAAAACATTATCCAAACCCCACATGCTGTGGGATTTAGGGAATTAACAGGATGATTCAGACATACAATCCTCACATTCATTCCCACTCCTGGGACTTTTCATTAAGGAATAAAATTTCTTTCCTGCACTTGGTCAGAAACAAAACCAAACCAAACCCTCTTTTCCCCCCTTTTTTTTTTTTTTTTTGACTGGAAAGTAAGACAACTAATAAACCTAACATTAAGCTCTGGCGCATGCTGTAGTCCAGTATAATCTCAGGATATGAGCGGTGTGACTTTAGCAGGCGTTTGCAGCACTCCTCCCTGTGAGCTCTTGACTGGTATGTTGTCCGATCACTCCTTCCCTTTCCTCTCCCCTGCTCCATATGGCGATATGTGCCAGCAGGGGCTAAAGGGTGGTTCAAAGTATTCCCTTTTTAGTTTGTTTTTTTTTTCTTAGGGAGTGGGACAGAAGGCGCTGAGACCGCTGCCGTGTGTATTGGTTTGCATCTCTGTGAGAAGACAGACCAAGGGCGCTGCCTGAGCTCTGCCCCTGAGTAACAGAAAGTTGTGATCTTGCAGCCCTGCTGCTCTCTTGATGTAACTCCGGTTTCCTTTTCCTATGGGGGGGGAAGGTCATGTAAGCTGCAGCAACTCTCTTGCAGCAGGAGTTAAGAGTACTCGGAACGTGCAAAATGCCCAAGGTGTGCACAAAGAATCAGTTTATGATGGATTGGTTTCACACTCTTTCCCCTTTTGTTGCTTCTTATCAAAACCAAACTCAAAGAAAATATATCCTTTCATTTATGCAGGAAATAAGCAAGTTAGTGAGACTAGGTGGTTGTCCATACTGCAGTTCAGTTTAAATGCCCACATGCACATCTATTTTCTTGCTTTCTCCCTCTTAGGACTGCTTCCCTTGGTGCTCCTCCTGCCAGTTGGGTTTAAAGATTCCTCTAACATAATCTTTAACATTTTTAAATTTATAGTCTGAATTTTTTTCTCTTTGGTCATTCTTCCTCAATACCCAGCAACTTCTTCATCCATCCCCTTGGTCCCTCTTCTGCTCCTTGAACCAGGAAAAGTATCTTAGCTTGCTCTTGTATTATCTGGTCCCCAGTTGAATCAAGTAGTACCAGGCCACCTGGAGATTTCTTGATTTTCTTTTTTTCTATATATATATTCCCCCCACATTTTTTGTTCCATTATTTTTATTGCTGGGCTTCCCTGCCAAATTCAGGCCATGTTGGTCAATCTGTCTGACCTGTCTCTCCTCCATCTTAGTTTATAGAGTCTCTGTGGCTTCTTTTAAAATTCACCTGAGTTCATTTGATTGTTTCAAGCTTCTCTGCTGTTCCAATCCTGTTTCACAGCTGCTTTTCTTACTGTGTCTTCAGTTTGGGGGTAATCCCAAAACAGAGCAAGTTTACTAAATACCTTGCCAGGATTTTCCCTTTCACTGGCACAGTTCTAGGCGACTAGATCCACAGCTGCATTACTCACTGCATTTTAAAGACAATTCCAAGCTGATAGGAGGATCAGAGGGGCTGCCTGCAGTATGCTGCCTTTCACCACATTCCTGATTCCCATTTTGCTACACCAGATGCTGCCAACATCCTTGTCTCTTAGGTGCTTCTGTAGCCCGGTGTCTCTCCTCCCTTTCCTCTAGCTGATGTTTTGCCAGTGTTTAAATCCACATCCAGTTGTGTTTTTATTACGCAGAGAGATGGAAACTCTGCCCAATGATTCCTTTTCATTCTCCACCTTCCTTTTGTTTTGTCTTAAACATATTCAAGATGGAAACAGGAGGAGGGATGGAAAAGGAAGGGTTCAGTCTAGACTTCCAAAGCAATTTCCTTTTCCCTACAGAGCACAGCTCATTTCCTTCCAGAGCAGTGTGGCTGGGAAGTTGCACATTTCTTCTCAGCACTGACTTTCCTGAAATTTGTTGAGTCAAAGCACAGCTACTAGGAGTGGTCCAGAGGACCGTAAACATGAGTGTGTGAGTGTTCTTCCCTCTTTTGCTGCCAAATGGAAGAATAAACAGAGATTAATGTGGAAGGGAGAGGGCGGTCTTGATAAGCAGCCACAGGGTGGAAATGTTGAAAGAAAATACATAAATATCCATAGACACACCTGCACTTGGGTGTTTCTGCATTGTGGGGTCTCACAGGGCTTATTTTTGCCATAAATATCTCAAGGACAGAAAACTGAGCAATGCGGAGGTTGATGATTTGCCTGAGGATTAATTACAAGGATTTGCCTTTGGGGGGAAAGAAAAAGATAGTTTATAGTTGTAACTTTAACTCTTTATACATTGCATTTAGCCTAAGATGGGAGAGGTTTTTTTTCTTTAAAATGCATTTACATTTGCTGGTTTTGAATAGCATCCCTTTCAGTACTGTTGCATCCACTCTTACCAGGTTTCCTTTAAATCAAATTAATAAATTGCTTTAAGTCAAATTAAAACCAGACCGAAAGAGTAGCATAGTCATGACTGAGCAACTTTTCTCCTGTGAGTTCAAGATATTCTCTGCTTAAATTTTTCAGGTGAATTAAACTCAGTTTGGAAAGGAAATGCTTCCAAAAAAAAAAAAAAAGGAAAAAGTGATGAGATCATAATCTGTCAACTCGATGGAGTTTCTAATTTAGCTGGTGCCTTTCTGTGTTTGTTTACTTAAGAGATGAGATTTCTTCTGTGTTGAGTGTATGGAGACATGAACAGGAAGATGAGCTGGAATCTGACTATGCACTTGATTTAAGATAATTATTTCATCCATTCAGTTTGGCTTTTGCTTAGCAAGACAAAGTTACATGGTATTTATTGTCTTGCCACCGGTAATTGCAGATTTGTCTGAATAACTGATGCTTATTTCTGAGTCTGAAAAAGCTTGTAACTGATTTCTTGTGTTAATTGTCAGAAAATGCACAATGAATCTTTAGAGGAGTACTTCCAAACTACCAGGTATCGCAGTTACGCAGGTTGATCTTTTTTCCATAGAGGAATAGATCAGGAAACTGCCTTTACATTTCATCTCAAAAACAGAAGTTCAGCAAACTCTATAGGCAGAGGATCTTTAAAAGATCTCCTGCTTCTCAGACCCTTTGCCTTGAAATCCCAACTACAGAAAACCCTTCTGCTATTAGGCACAAGGTAAAACATCACAGTGTTTGCTCCTCTCCAGCTCTGTGCCATTTTTTCGTGTGAAGGAAAAAAAAAAAAAAAGTGATGAGATCATAATCTGTCAACTCGATGGAGTTTCTAATTTAGCTGGTGCCTTTCTGTGTTTGTTTACTTAAGAGATGAGATTTCTTCTGTGTTGAGTGTATGGAGACATGAACAGGAAGATGAGCTGGAATCTGACTATGCACTTGATTTAAGATAATTATTTCATCCATTCAGTTTGGCTTTTGCTTAGCAAGACAAAGTTACATGGTATTTATTGTCTTGCCACCAGTAATTGCAGATTTGTCTGAATAACTGATGCTTATTTCTGAGTCTGAAAAAGCTTGTAACTGATTTCTTGTGTTAATTGTCAGAAAATGCACAATGAATCTTTAGAGGAGTACTTCCAAACTACCAGGTATCGCAGTTACGCAGGTTGATCTTTTTTCCATAGAGGAATAGATCAGGAAACTGCCTTTACATTTCATCTCAAAAACAGAAGTTCAGCAAACTCTATAGGCAGAGGATCTTTAAAAGATCTCCTGCTTCTCAGACCCTTTGCCTTGAAATCCCAACTACAGAAAACCCTTCTGCTATTAGGCACAAGGTAAAACATCACAGTGTTTGCTCCTCTCCAGCTCTGTGCCATTTTTTCGTGTGAAGGAAAACACCTGGCTTAGGAGGAGGTTGTGTATGGGTAGGCATGCCGGTGGGGAGTCGTTACTATATCCACTTGATCATCCTACACTGCATAGTGCCAAGCTATTGGGGCCTCAAAATTTGGGAGTTGCTATCTGGCATGGGAGACTTTGTAAGGACAAGAAAAAGACGTTACGGTATGTAATGTAATGTAAAGACCCTGTTATGGAGCTCACTCTGCAAATTACAGACCATTTTTGTGAGGGTAGGGGATGCTTCTTCTTGCTTGCTTCAGCGAGGTTGCAGGTGGCCAGACTGGTACAGGGAGGTACAACTTTTCCATTTGCAGAGGTACCTCTGGAGTGAATAGATGTGTAGCTAGTAGCTGAAGGTGCTTGAGTCAGTTACAACCTTATTATAATCCATCCAGCTGTGTTGGACTGGTTGGCTCGAGTTTTTGACAGCTGTAGTTGGCAGGGAAATCTCTGCTCTGTTAAAGGCAGTTCTGGCAGTGCCAGGTGTTCAAGATGGAAACAGAGGTGGGGGAAAAAAGATGGCTATGACATTTGTACTGATATCATCTGCCACTGAGTGATCACTGCGGGCTTTTTTTCTTCCTGAAATGTGTAACTCTACGTAGTTTGGATTTTTTTGTCTGTTTGCTGTCTATAATAGGTGCTAAGGCTGCATTTAGTAGATAGGGTGAGGGTGATAGGTAAAGGTGCTGCTTTCTAAGAGGGAGAATGGATACGCAACAAATACAAATGATTTAGAAAATGCTACTTTTGTAGCTGTGATCATGGCAGTACTGGGGACTTTTAATACTCGAAGCAATGTCAATACACTCTGATCAAGAGGAGAAACTGCAATAGTAGGTAACGTTTTTACCCTGCCAGGAAAAGACAGGCCAGCATCTCATGTTTTCAAGTAATTTTTCATCTCATTTTTTCCAAGTATGCACTCTAATGGTACTTGTGGGGTCAGGGGGAGACTGATCTTTCTGGTGCAAATTGAGGTTGTAAGTGGTTTTGTACATGTAGTTGCTCAGTCTTGCAGGAAGCAGGGCAGTTCCAGAGAAAAACCAGTTGTGTTCCTGGAAAGCCAGCATTTGAAGCAGTGATACGCTAAATGTTGAATGAGGCACATCAAAATACATGGAGGCCTAGGTGGAAATTAAAAGAAGGAAAACCCCAAGGTATCTAGTTTTGTTGCCCATCATCTGCTAGGACTCCAGTATCTCCAGAGAAAGTAACTCCATCTCAAAATTCCTCAGATCTTATATTTGTGAAATGAGGACAACAAGCAAAGTGCCTTCAGTTCTAGGGATAAAAAGGTGCTATATAAAGATTGAGTTTTATCACTATTAATAATAGTATGATTATTGATTTATTCTCACCGTAATTTTTACATCAGACGTAATTACTGTTTTTTTGTGGGTGGTGTAGGATGCATAAAGCTGAAAAAATACTGTAATTGCTCTGAAGGTATTGCGCACAGGCAGCCTGTAAAGATTTAGTTCTTTGCTTTGTCCTGCTATGTGACATAGCCTGTAGCAGTAAAGTCCTTTTAGATCAATGTATTTCAGCAGAATTGTTTAGTATTATCCCAGTAAATGATCGACAAATAAAACACACTTGAAAAGGAAACCAACATTTACTTTCTATTTTTGAAGTTGTCTTGTATTTTGCAAAACAAGAGGCTAGATCAAGATCTAGCATCCACATCTAAATATCAGTGTGTCTTATGCTAAACTGATGTCGGTAGAAGACAACAGGTAAGAAGAGTTACATTTCTTATTCTCACCATTGCATCTCGATTACTGTTGTTGTAGCTGACTCATGCAGAAGGCGCATAAGAATGCGTGGCCATCTCTTTGCATCAGTTTTGTGTGTCTTTGCATCAGGAGTGGCAGTGTTCAGGTCTTATCTCTAGACTAGTAATGCCTTTCCTGTCAAGTGTCTCCTTTTCAGTTTCGCTGGCTCAAATAGAATAAAATGCACTCACATTTAAAAACTTAAGTGTGCTCTTAGTCTCTAGATTTGGAAAAAACTGGTAGCTGGCTTGTTTAGTGAACAACCCTTGATTGCAATCTCTAATCTCAGAACGGGTTACTGGGCTCACCTGCCTTCTTTCAGTGCTGTTGCTGAGCTCAAACGGTCAAGACTCAGGCAGATAACTGTGATGCTGAGTGGAACTGGAAATGTGTATGTAAATGTTATTTTTGGCTAGCGCTTTTTTTTATCCCCTCTTTGGTACAAATGTGATGAATAATCACCGTCACTAAACTGGTTGGAAGCAGGTGGAATAACATGTTACACCATGGACAGAAAGTGTTTTCAATGTGAAAGAAGTCTTGGAGTTTCCTAAATGCTTGCAGGAGGAATACTTTCTTCCTGAAACTTCAGGAGGTGGATGGAGACTTACTGGACTGTGTATCCCTTGACTCCTGCTAACTTTACCTAAGCATTTAATAGGTGCTACAGAAATAAGTGTGACCGAGAACCATAATACTTCTCAGAAAATAGCTTTTTGAGATGTGGCACTATCCCATTTTGTGCCACCCTGGTAGCTCTGCTAAAGCAGCTCAGAGCAAATCCCTCCATCACAAATGCATAAAATGGGTTGAGGATGGATATAAAGGTACCTCTCCCTCCAACATCACTAAATTCTTTTCCTCTTTCCTACCCACTGCCCTTTATATCAGAAACATTACTGGATATACATCTGGGAAATTAGCAGAAAGTTTGTTTTACTTCTTTTCAAAGTGTTTTCATGGTTTTAGGTGAGTGTTTGACTTATGTTCGTTGGCCCTTGCACAAGAGACTGTGAAAGCTATTTCCTTTTTCCTTAATTAGAGCATACGGAATATCAGGTTTCTGAGCAGTGAATTTCCTCTCAGGAGATAGGTAAGCATATGTGGTAGAAGTGGTTGTTTTTGTAGCCTTGAGAAGTTGGTCCTTCTGTACTTTGCAGATACTTTCTTAAGCCAAACTTGTACTTTTCATACAGACAGAAGTGCAGTCTTTTTTTTCTTCCCCCCCCCCCCCCCACCCCCCCG
>NW_008795935.1:821360-822685 GCF_000699145.1 Aptenodytes forsteri
CCTTTTTTTTTTTTTTGAGTTAAATAGACAAGTGGAGAGTTAGAAATATCTGCGTGAATTCCTAGGAGGGTGGTATTAGGAGCATGGTAGCAAACATGGTGAAGACAGTGGGCCAACCTAGTTTGTGTGTGTAACTTGATTTGAGTCAGCAGAGCTTCACTAGAGCTAAAGCCAGCCCTCTGCCTTTATGCTGGTATTTTCATGCATGACTTATTTGCAGTGCTGGTGAGAAAGGGAAGAAAAAGAAAAAGGGAGAGATGTTTCCCTCTCTTTGCTCATGTCCTGGTTTTTAAGGTCATGTATTTTTATAACTGCTGGTTTGTCTGTGTGGGTGGGCAGGTATGAGTCTCGGTCTGTCTTCTCCTTGTGCAATGTCAGGGGGAAGTTCAGGTTGGTGCACTGCCGGGGCCAGCCCACATCCTTCACCCACGCAGCCCCATGAAGCAGCTGCACACATCAATCAGGGAAAACCCTCAGCTCTGCACGCCGTTGGAGCAGGTGTGTGAGCTCACGGTGACATCAGATGACTGTCACGTTGCCACGGGGCAGCCACGGGCGCCTGGCAAGTGTTCTGTGTGCAACAGGTCTACCTCCCAAAGTAAATGATAGTCTTTGATGCAAAACATACAGCTCCAACACTCAGACCACCGATACCCATCCTTTCCTTTGACGGATGCTCTGGGGTAGAGCGGAGGGAAAGAAGAGTGAGGAGAAAGATTTTTGCAAAAAATTGCAAATCTCTATACAAAACCCCCTGCCTAGTGCCGTGCTCAACCAGTCACATTGTCAACCAGTTACAAGCATTGCAGAGGGAGGAAGGGAAGACCAAGGCTGTGTCCAGCCAAAAGGGAAGCTGGCTAGATCAGTCATGACCCAAGGATTGGAGAGTTCTTGAAGCACAGGCAGATGCTGTGATGTGGGAAAAAGTTCTTGCAAAGCTACTGCTTTTTTGTCCATTTAGTGTTGGTTTGTTGGGTTGGTTTTTTTTTTAAACACCTATACTGCACCTTGTTTTCTTTCCTTGAAAGATGAACCCAGAATAAATGCACACTCACCCTACCCAACCTTCTTTATTTTGGTGTCTCAGAGTTTGTAGTTGTCCTGGTTTCGGCTGGGATAGAGTTAATTTTCTTCCTAGTAGGTGGTACAGTGCTGTGTTTTGGATTTAGTATGAGAATAATGTTGAGAACACAATGATGTTTTAAGTTGTTGCTAAGTAGTGCTTACACTACTCAAGGACTTTTCAGCTTCTCATGCCCTGCCAGGTGCACAAGAAGCTGGGAGGGAGCACAGCCCAGACAGCTGACCCAAACTGGCCAAAGGGA
>NW_008795935.1:822813-841029 GCF_000699145.1 Aptenodytes forsteri
CTTGTCTTTATCTCAACCCATGAATTTTACTTCCCCCACCCACCCACCCTGCCCCCCGATTCTCTCCCCCATCCCACTGGGGTGGGGGTGTGGGGGTGAGCGAACAGCTGTGTGGTGTTTAGCTGCCTGCCGGGTTAAACCACGACAGTAGTATACCAACACCTAGCTGTAAATGAATTAACTGTATGAAGTGAAAATACTCTGTGCTTCCTCAAGCGGAGCTGTTGGCTTTTTCCAAGTCCTGTCTACCTGGACTACCTCTGTTACGGAGTGTGAGGCAAACTCTGTCCCTCTGTGCCCAGGTAAGTGTGGAAGTGCATCACTGGCTTAATTTGCCCCTGGGAATTCAGTAGAGTGGCTCTGGGTTGTATGAGTACATATGAGAGATGAATTTGGTCTCAGCTTCTGTCTGGGACTTCAGATAGGATATCTGTATACATAGCCTTTATTTTGCTAAATGAATGGAGTATATTGGAACAAGTTATTTTTGGAACAATCGCCAGTGGGCAGAGGAGGAAATCTGAGGAGCACTGAGACGGTAGGTGCCTCCAGTCCTGGGCATGCTCTTAGTTGGCAGAGTGACGTCTCCACCATGTGGGGGTGGGGTTTCAAAAGTTTAACATCTCCAAAAATGGAGTTTAGAGTATCTTTCAGTCTGCCTGTAGCACTCTACCCCCCTCAGTGCCTTGGGGACAGGATGCATGTGTACCTTCTTTCCAGTTGCAGTCCAAACCTTGCTTATGAACAAGTGTATGAAGAAACTCATAGAATTTAATTTTTAAATGAAATGGCTTATCCAATTACTTTATCTTTACATGTAAGCAAGAGAAAGCAAGATTTTAAGAAGGAATGGTGTTAATCATTATAGACATCCTTTGTAAGAAAAAAACCCACTTTTTCATCCATTAAAATATTGAAGCTTTCCTGACTCAGTGTATTCACAGACATGTAAAAATTACAGGTTAAGGGCCTAGATGGGAAAAGATCGCCCTTATATTGCCATGCCAACAGTGTTCATGCTGCTCCATTTCACCTACAGATAATAATAGAGATAGGTGCCTAGACCCAGGAAAGGAGGCGGCTTCAGTTCTGGTGTGCACAGTTCTTACACAAAGTAGAGCAATTCTGACTCCTACAAGATATTTCCAGCTTTGAAATACTGTTTTGTTTGGTGATGAAAGGTAATGACTTAGCAAGTGTATAATTGAATATTGCCATGTTAGTTTACGTAGATAATGAGACTATCTTCAGGTACGTTACATAACTTTTTGTTGGTGTGACTTCTGCAAAAGGGATCTGAGTCCTTCTGCTTTAGGATGTGAATTTACCACCAACCAAGCAGTTGAGAAGAATCTTCCTGTAGGGAGAAGTGTCCTCTTCCCCCAGCCCACCCTTTTGTTTTTCTTTTCTGCCAGCCTCTCTTGAAAACAAACTCCTAGACCAGCTGCTTCAGTGTTACGTTTTTTGCCTTTCCTATAGAGGTCAGTCCCTCCTTGTTTCACACTCAGGAGCCACGTGGGTAGTGGTTGGCCCTGCTTTAAGGTGTAGGAACTGCTTTCCGTGCACTTGGATAACATTGCACGGATGCTGACCCGCAGGCTGAAGCACAGGAGAATAACCATGCGATGGTCACGGAGGGGTCGCAGCACACTTGGCTTTACCAGCTCTGTTTTGCTACTTTATCATACAAATGAGCTTGCTCTCCTAATCAGGTTTTCACACAATGAGGGTGGAACAGGCTGGTACAGATGGCGGGAGAACTGAAGGAGGGTGGGGAGAGAGGGGGAAGAAAAGAAAAAAAAAAAGAAAAATATTTGTCAGGCTTGATAGTGTTAATGAAAACATAAAGAAAGAAAGGAGGAAAGCAATGTTTGGAGAGCAAAGAGTGACCTAACAAATGTGACCTCTGTTTTTCCCAGGGGCTTCTGACTTTGAAACCAAAGCTGGCTTTAATGTTCACCAGGTGCCATCAGGGTGTTTTGATTCCTGTTAAGGAAAGGAATTAGCCTTCTAGTTTCAGCATCTGCACTTCAGTGAACTTCAGTGACAGGGTGTATTCTTGTTCAGATCATAACCCTTGAGGTTCAAAGGCCATGAGCAGCTCAATAATTAATTCTGTTACTTCCACAGGAGGTGATGAACACAGACCTGTACTTCACACAGGTTTTGCCACAGGAGCTTTTCCAGTCCTGTCCCTGCCCGAACAGGATCTGCCTGAGCATCTCTGAACAGCCAGCCAGAGCAACTGGAAAGCTAGGCAGACGCAGCACAGACGCAATGCTGGCACTAAGATTATTCCTCACACTAAAATAATACTTTAAAGTTCATATTTTGTTAGCTGAGATTATAGTTCAATTTCTTGGAAGAAGTGAGATGTTATTTTGCTCAAGATATACGGCTCTTTGTCCCCTGTTGTTATATAAGCAAATTGTTGTTGCTTATTGTCCTCTTTCTGGCTGCTTTCTCTCTGTGGGTGATTGTGCCTCTGATATTACCTAGATATCTCATCCCTGCTTGTGACCTGAGTGTCACATATAGATTTTAGCTCTTCAGGTGATTGTCTTGTTCTGCAGAAGATGGATTTATGGGAATATTGCGTATTGTCAGCCAGAGGAAATGACCGACTGATCGGTGGGGTCTTTGTTCCCCCTACCCCCTTTCCTCTGAGAGGCCCAAGAGCCAACTGTTCCTGGATGGCTCCCCCTCCCCTTGTGAGGCTCAGGAAATTCAAGCAGCTCATCTAATCCTCTGGCGTAGAGGCTGTGTTGCAGCAGGGAGGAAGGTAGAGTAGGCAATGTGACCTCGACAGAAGATTTTTTTTTTTTTAGGGGGGAGGACCTGGGGCTATTCAAGGGCCAGCTCAAGATCATTGAAGTGCTGGTCACTGGAGTAGTGGGGTGGGCAAGATGACATCCGACGATGATTCTGCAATATCTGTCGTTCTCTTGGCCCTCAGTACTGTAGCAAATGGATGCTTTAAGAACAGAATATAATAGTATCTCTAACACCTCTAGTTGTACTGCAGAACCATGTGGGTCCAGAAGTGCAACAGGATGATCTCTCCTTCTACTCATCCGTACAAGACCTCCTGCACCCAATGTCTGTTGTACGGTCCATTCATTTAAAAGTGTAGGACCAGAGCAATTTCAACAAGAGATTTGGGATGCTGTTGTGCACCAAAGATCCAAGACGGCTAGCATTCACTGAACTGACCATGGTGATGATGTTGTTGTTAATAATTACATTTCATATTGTGGCACAAAATGCAGCTTTTCTTTATCTTTGTGTAGAAATGTTCAGTTTATACTGTAGTAGTGCTTCTTACTTAAAGTGGAAAATTGCTGCATAAAGTTGTATTTGCATCCAGAGAGAGCATTTTATTAATTAGTAAATAATGATATGATGAAATTGAAGCATACTGCCTTTTCTTTTTCAGCCTTACTTTGAGGAATGCATACTATAAAAGTGTATGCACAAATAAATGGTTGTCCCTGCGTCCCTAAAAACTTAGGCAGACATGTTGCAATATAATTTAATTTTAATGGCAATGACAGTTTAGAAAGGAAGTGCTGTCCAAAGATAGGCAAGGAGTATAGCAATAAGAATGTAATTTTATGAGTTTAAAATAGAAGCATGTTCCTATAAACTGGAGTCACAATATTAACATGCAGATATATAGATATGTATTAATATCTTGCTAGCATTAAAGTATGTTTGGAAATTGTCTTGAAAATTACCAATCCAGGCACAAAATCTAGGTACCTGTTCTTTTTACTTCATGTTAGGATAAAAAGCTTGCAGTTGGTGAGTGGGATTTAGCAATGCTACAGGCATTGCTGTGGGTTTTGGGGCTGATTATAATCACTAGGGAGACTGAAGTGTATTGAAAACCAGAAAATCTCAACAAGCCTTTTAAATGAATTGTTGAAGTCCTCTAAGAGGATTTTAGAATAAAGGTATCTGAATGCATTCACACATGTGGGGAAACCTGAGTGCATATGTGCGTTGCTGGGCCCTGGTCTAATTTCATGTGATACTACCATGAACTAAGCCTGTGTTACTGTAAAGTGCGTGTTGACTTGGATAGTGCCTTCCGAATGAATTCAGAGCTCCTATTAGTATAAGGACACTTCTACTAGAGAACATGGGCCTTCTTCAGTTGCACTGAGTGATTTTTAAGGATGCTTCAACATTGGGGACTGGATAATAGAGCCTGGAGGAGAATGTTTCAAGGTTGATTTGAATGGATAAGAACAACCAGTCCATCTTGGAAATAATATTGACATGATTTTTTGTATTTAAGTTGTTTTTCATCTAGTTAAAAATAGTATTTTAGTATTTCTGAAGTCTTCCCTAGTTTGTGTTCAGCAGCAAATTCTGGAAAGTTCACGAGCAGCACTATGAAGAGAGTAGTAATTCAAGAGGAAGCTGCCTCAATATTTACAGCTGAAAGGTTCTCCTGCTGCATTCCCAAATTTAACCTTCAGCTTCACTTCCTCGTAGCATAGTTCTGATTATATTGTGTAATGAACAACATCTGATATAATCTTTACTGCTTTTCTTTCTTTTTGCACAAAGAAAAGAATTTTGTTGTTACGGTAGAAGGAAAAAAATATTCTGAAGTGTTTCCACTAAGGCACAGCTAGAAAAAATAGAAGGTAGAAAATTATTTTCATTATTTGTATTAAGAAAACATCAAATAATTCAAATATACACAGGGAAAAATTCTTCTGAAACTTCAGCTATGCTTCCAGTTTTCAGTCGTACCAATTATTGGTGATGAATCTCGCTATGTTTGTATGAGCAAACAGAGGGATGCTTACACTGAGATGTCCTGAAGTTAGTGTTCTGGATGTATTTTGGCTGGTTGATTTTACATTTATTTTACTACTCTTGCAAATCACAGTAGTTGCAAATCAGCCTGCAAGGTTATGAAGACGTAAGTAAGCCAACAAGTTCATGAGTTTGAAATATTACAACTGTGGTTTTCTACATAATTTTTTTCATGTCGTAAAGTGGATATGAATTGCCAGAGAGTGCTACAGTAGGTGAAGTTTGCATCATCAATTATTTTGTGTCTATTTTGAATATCACATATATTTAGTATATATAAAAAATATAGATTTGGAGAGGTCTGTGGTGTTTTTCTGTGCACATATCTGGTATGAAAACTTTGTTTACAAATAACAGCTCTTTTTCTTGTTGTCCAGCTATCCACAAATAAAAAGCAAAATGGGAGAGAGTGCTAATCATTATTATTTATTGAATTCAGCATGTTTACTGCATGTGCCTATTTGTTCACATTAGCAATTCACCACTAGTGACAACCTGCTCCCTGAGCAGTAATTCCACCTACAGTCTTAAGTGTGAAAAAGAAGATACTGGGCTAGATGTAGTTAAATGTCAAAATCTGGAACAGTTGTTCATTTTAGTGGCTGCTTCCTTTGAAAATTCCTTTAAGATTAGTGGTACATTAAGACCCACGGAAGTGAAAATGCATTTCAAGACCCCGGGGACAAGAGAAGACAGGCATGGTACTGCAATGGTTACAGCAGAGACGGGTGATGTGGGAGATGACAAAGCTCTTGGGGAGATATCCATGCCACAATTGCTACGTTCCAGGTGCAGCAGCTTAAAAAAATAAATCTGAAACTCCTTTGGATCATTCCTTAAAAAAAAGAAGATTGTGGTGATGAAGACCAGAGTGATTTTTTTTTTTTTTTTAAACTCGGCTATTAACCTATGAGTTCCTAAAGGGGAGGAAAAAAAGGTTGGATAGTGAAATGCTGGCATACCTTTGTCTAGAGCGTGCTGATGGGCATAGATGTAATAATGTTGTAGCATGCCATATGAAGAAGAGGTAGAGTAGATGGGTACATCTGCTGACAATCTTTCTTTTTAATTTGGAGCCACCTGAAGGCAGTAAGTAGCTGAACAATAACCCGATCCCCATATGGCTTCCGTTCTTTCAGAGTAATAGTGTGCAGGGGGGGGGGGGGGGGGGGCTTCTGTTTGCCTCTTTGTGAGCCTGAGAACGCTTCCTGTCTGCTTAGTGATGGGAAATGTAACCAAAACAGACGTTGGTGAGTGACATTTCTCATGCCTGGCTTTCTGCCTTGGGTTTTCTGTACCACCTTGGAGATGTTGCAACATGTGTGAAGGGGGAAGGAGGCCAGAACTTTAGCATGATTTGCAGCTAACTCGCTGTAATATTTTACCTTGTTGGCTTCTCAGCATATATTGTATTGTATCTAAAATATATTTCCCAAGTAAAATTCCTTACAGTCCAGTATTGCAAAGAGCAGGTGAATATTGTCCTTTATAATACATGTAGTTTTGCGAGTGGCACATTTTGAAATAAGGAGTCTAGAATTTATACATAGACTCTCTACTTACAGTTTTCTCATTTTTGCTTCTGTATCTCCCCATACTTTTCTTCCTGTCTGCGTTTTCTTATTTCCTCTCTAAATTATAGATATGCGGGAACAACCATTTTCATTGAAAACGGCTTCACTTCTGGGGATAATCTATTGCCATTTTAAGAAAGGTCAGCAGTTCACAAGGCTGTTGCTGAACATGGGATTATATGAAATGTAGCTTTAGGAAAAACTAAACAAAATCAGCAGTCCTCAGCACCCTGCAATCTTCAGATGGATAGTACTAGGAAGAAATGCCCATCCTGCTTGTTATTCAAAGAAGGTTTTATGCCAGATTATAGCCCTTGCCCTGTCTCTGTCAAAATAAGTTTTGCGATGCAAATTCACCCGTCATGTGAAGGGCAAGGTGAGAAAAGGAGGATGAGTGAGTGCAGAAAGGAATAAAAGAGAGAGAATTTGTACTTTGGCTGTGTTTAGTATTGATGCTAGGCTAAATCATTGTAAACACAGGTTAGGATTGCTGACTGGGAAGCAATATCAATATTGGCATCTTTACTAGCATCTGTTGCCCTATTGAATTGTTTAATTGCTTTGATGAGAGAATGTGAAGATATGCAACTCTTCAGGAAGAATTTGGGAAGGAGACAGTCAAGTCACCTCCTTTTTTGGCCTGTGCAAACAGATATACGTGTATTTATTGGAGATGAGAATTCAAAGTTACAGATTTGAAGGCCCACAGGCACGGAGTAGTTGGAGTTGGATTTCTGTGAGAAATTGTACTGTTTCTTTCTATTTGGAAAAATGTGAAATCCTGAAACGTACTTCAGTGCCCATTTTTCACTCCTTTTGCTTACCTCTAGAAAATAAAGTCTAGGCTGCTCTTTGTCAGCTTTCTGTAATTTGTCTCAGGCTTGCTGCGTCTTCTGGTTTAGCAGTGCACGGGAGACATAATCGCGCCGTAAAACTCTGGCTTCTCCTCATCTGGGTGTCCTCAGGGAAAATGTGCACTGTGGGTGAAGGGTTTCCAGAAACCCCAATCCAAGCGTGAAAGCAGCCGGGAACTCCATCCCCTGGACGCTGCTTTAGGACCTTAAAAATTAAACTTGCCCCCAGTGGGATTTCAGGCCCTGCAGAAGTCCATTACCTGTCCCTACATAGGCATGAACAACAACTCAGAAGTTTATACAGTGTTGTGAGTGCTAAGGTATTTAAGTTGCATGTATTGAGTATATGCTTATCTATCCATAATTATTTTTAAATGAGGACATAGGCTTGGTATCATGCGTTCAGTGCCTTTGTATTCCTCTACATGTTGCTTCCAGGGTCAGTTTTGCTGTTAATACTTTATCTTTTGAGAATGTTGGATAAGGAATGCATTGGATATGGCAAATTCTTGCTTTTCTACATATTGTCTAGTTGGATGTTCCTCACAGAGCAGTATGATGAAGCTAAGATATAGTTTGTTTCACCTGGTAGGGAAAGTTGTGAAATTCTAGTTGGAAATAATGATGCTATGATGTTATTTCATGTTTGAGAGAGTACTGGTACCTGTATTAAACCAGAAAGGCTGGTGGACAGAAGGGCTATGTCTGTACTAAGAAGTTAAATCTGCCTGGAAGTATCCTCTGGTACTGAGGTTATGGATAGCCCATGTCCATATCATACAACTCTTACTCTCCAAAAGAAGGTGGCCACATCCAAACTGCCTTACGGGATTTATCCCCGGGCTATGTTTTTCCCCTGTGGTGCCGGGGAGAGTGCTGGCAAGCCTGTGCCAAACCTGTGCCAAGGACTAGTCTAAGAACTGAACTGCAGAGACAATTAAAGTCTACTGTCTGGGATTGCTTCTTGGCACTGTTTAATTTACTGATGTAGAAGTGGCCCAACGAGGAATGTCTGGCCGTTTATCTCCAGTTATCCTGTTTATTGAGGATCAGCACTCCAACTGGTGTGTTTCATGCATTTGGGAACTCATTTTGTCTTACCACTGCTGAAGACTTTGTTATGGTTTTGCATTAAAATGACACCCATGTTACTGCTGCATATCTCTTCGGGGAGTGGAGAGGGGAAGGGAAGGAGCAGCCTTAAGTGAGTGTAACACTGGCTACTGTACATGAGGCCAGTAGTGATGGGAGTGAAAGAGCTTGCTTTTTCCTTGAGGTATTTTTTTGCCCTTCCTTTAAGATTTCAGGGGATGATAGTGACTTCTTTTCACCATAACATATAGTGCATTTCTGCTGTGTGCTTCAAGTGCATGCCTGGTGTGTGTATATATTTGCATAGACAGACACATACATACATTGCCCATTTATAGAGGAGATCTGTAGTAGCTGTGTATGATTTTGGGGTGGTTGGTATTAAGTGATAGTGACAGGTCACGTGAATGCTGAGGCTCGGACCCAGCAGGAGGCGGTGCATATGCATCTTCAGCATTAACACAATCGACATCCGCTCAACAGAAGGGTGGCCGGGCCTTTCCTTAGGAAACATATGCCAAAACTATTATCAGAGACTACGTCATGGCCTGCGGCAAACTGGACAGGATGTTAATGAGGAGGGAATTGTGGAAGAAGGAATCCGAGTGCATCCCATATTATCAAAACAGAATGCTGAATAAACAGATTATTTCCATTACTGTGCCCTGTCAGCAATCTTGGTATTTTGATCTTTATCAGGTTTATGCTGATAAAGGTTTATTTTTCATTACTTAGTTGATACAGGTTTGGGGGCATTTTAAGTGCAATAAATAAATAAATAAATGCAAACATCTGGGAGGCTATAAAAGACACTGTGGACCCAGGACAGCTCATTATTTCTCCTTGATGAAGAAATCTCTGGTGCCTCCTGTGATGTCTGTGACAGTGTGTAAGGAGGCACTCCACTATGTCAAGCCCAGAGTCATAATTCTGTCTTATCTGCTGAAGTAATGAGACTTTTTGAACTACTGAACTCAGCAGAAGTTATAGGTGTAAAGAAAATGGTTTGTGTTTTGCAACTATTTACAGCAGGTAAATTCGAACTGGTTATTTTTTCATTCGAGGACCACATATCAGAACCTGAACTTAAAATTAAAAATTAAGTTGTGTTGATGATTCCAACAGTGTCTGGCACTAATTTAATTTCATATTTGGCAATTTTCTTCTGTTGTCCTTGATTTGGAGGTTCAATATTTGATTGCTTACTTTGCTTCTAGTTGTTTTTTCCTTTATCTTTTTCTTCCTGTCCCTCTTCCCCTCCCTGAAGGTTTGCCTGAGTAACAACAGTGAGATAGCCAAAATAAATACCTTTGGGAATAACTGCTGTCCATTTAAAGTATTTTTTGTCTGTGTGTTTTAGAAAGCAAAATACCAAAACAGTATCAAACCCCATAGTTTTTTCCAAGACACCAACTGTTAAGAGGTTGCATTTTTACAGATTGATCACAAGTTCAACATTAACATTAGTTTCATATCCTTTGAAAGGTTAGGTTGGTTCTCTGTTTATTCATAAAATTAATTAAATGTGGCCAATGTCACAGTGAGTTCATCTTATCATTAATTTTCAGCTGCCTTGTCTTCACCAGACAATGAATGTATTTTTTTCCTACATCTTAGCTAACGTGCAGTAACTAACATGAGGTAAGCTGTAGTTGCAATACGAGTTATCAGGATGACGTGGCTTTTGGCCTCTTGGCAAAGTATTCACAAACTCCCTTGTCTTTGTTAGGGTTTTACCAAATGTCAGCTAATACGCGCCAAGAATAGGTCTTGCTGCCTGCTGCCCTGACAAGAATGACCTCAGCCCTGACCTGTCTCGGGATGCAGAAATGGCTCACGTGCTGGAGCCATTCCAGCCTCAGCCCCCTGAGGTGCAAATCCATGCCCCAGTCTGCTAGAAATGAGATGTTTGGTGTTGCAAAACCCATCAAACAGCCCTCGATTTGCAGTCACTGTCATTCATTATCAATCTGAGCTTGATTTGAGGAACCAGCTATTGGTAAAGGGCCATGTAAAACATTTGTTGTTTGTTCTTAAACTTTCCTTTGCAGGGAAAATGCCTCTAAATATCAGGTACTTAAGAAAGGGAGAAGTTGGATCTGATCTGTTTGTTTATGTACCATATCGTCATTCCAGGTGACCTAGTTTAGGATTGTGATGAGATCTGAAGAGCAGAGTATTGAAAATACTGTTTGTGAGAGCCTGTGTGCCAGAACAATATGGGGTAAAATCATCTTAATGAGATGCTAGATCATCTGCAGAATGCATCTCCTGGTAAATACAGTGGATTTATTTTCCTTAAGAGGAATACAATGAGCTTCTCACAGGAATGCACTTTCGTAAGGCTGAAAGAAAATAAGTAGAGGTTTTGGTTCTTTTAAAGCTTGAGCAGAAGCAATTTTCTGCAGTACCCCACAGTTGCAGCCATCGTGATTAAACAGTTGTTATTGCCAGCCTGCTCCAGATTCATGCATAGTGATGGGACATTGAACAAAAAACTTCTGTCGTACTCTGGAAACAAAAGAACTGTTCTTAGTTTGTTTGGCAAAATAAGCATGGAGATGTTGTTTTATTATTGTAAACCAAGATCCAGAACCTGAGAGTCCAAAATAGTACTGTAGCTTCCAGCTAAAACTCAAGGCCTGTCAGGTGGTATCACGTGTACTCCCTTTTCAGCTTTATATGACCCAAGAGGAAATTTGTTGAAATGCTTGCTAACCTTTACTGAACAAGAAGAGTGACTTAATAAAAATGATTTTTCCCTGGGGAGTTTTACTGCCTGGCCTAGATTTAGGCAAGGTTCCCCCTTGACATTTTTCAACCCATGTTCTGAGTCTTCCAAGGAACACAGCACTAGCTCTCAAGGAGACAAGTTGCATTGGTGTTCCCCTGGAAGAAGCATAATATTTGTTGACCAGAGCCTTAGCAAAAAAATTAGGCTATGTATAAAACCAGTAGAAAGGCAGATTTTTACTGTTCTGAATTTGCAAGGGGAATCTCGTAAACCTTATGAGTTTTCATTATCTCATTCTTTATAGGGAAAAGGTAAAGTTATGGACAATAGCTAGGAAACAGAATGTATTTTGCTTTTCATTAATGCATCCTGCTAGTAAACTTGTACTGACCGCAGGTCATATTACAAAATGAATGAATAAAAGATGAATGAGTAAAGGTTATTTACAGAAAGGAAGTTGCCTTACTATATGTTTTCCCATCCTGATTCTGGTTGATGACATCCTCTAGTTAACCAATTAGCTTCAGTGAGTAAAACTCATAATAACCTGTTACTGTTATTCAAAATAATAATAATAATAATAATAAAAAATAATAAATCCAGGTTTTCTCACTTTTCTGTCCTTGCTCAGACTGAAATCCACATCGCTCAACTGAATACATGCAAGACTTCATTGATTTTTCTACTCTCAGTCTATATCCATCAACCAGAATAAATTCCATATTGAAATAAGTATGCCTTCCCACCCAGAGAATGGCATTGCATTCCTTTTCACGTCCAGACATGAGGAATTATTTGTGCTTGTTTGTTTGCTGTGTCAGAACTAAAGAACATGTTAGCATTTCTTTGCAACTTGTGTGCCACCAAAAAGGCTCTTTTCTTGATAGAAGTCCTCCACTTTTCAATTGTCCCACTAGTGCCTGAGTCACTGTAAACGATAATCTCACTCCAAGGGTATATACTAGAAATGCAACTGATAGCTTATTTAATAGAGTTGCAGGCTATAAGTAAATAACACAGCTGCACCGACAAGAGGTGAAAATTCAGCCACAATTTTAAAGATGTATTGGTCTGGCTGCTTGTAACATTTTTCTTGTTTTTAAAGCGAGTTTTTTGAGACACATACATATACATGTACGTATACATATGTATGTGTATGCGTGTGTAACAGAAAAGAATTCTTTTTGATTGGTTGGATAACTAATTCTATATGGAAAACAACGGTAATGAACATAAAGCCATTATTTGTCAAATCATTTTAGCTTTGTTTTTTATTATACTCAGATTTAACGCTGCTCTACGTTCTTATGTGTACACCACATTATTTTGCTCATTACTGCTTAACTGTCATGTAAGTAGTACCCATCCTTGTTACCATTGTTGTACAGGAAATTCATAGAGCACAGGTCATGGTTATCCAAATAAGCTCACTGTTGTGATTTTAATACAGGAAAGTGAAATATGGTTAATATACGATATATTTTTAAATTATTCCTTTGGGTTTCAAAGAGCGTTGTTCACTCTTCTGGACCAAAGAAGTTATTTCAGTCTTAATACTTCTTACTTGATTTTTAAGAGAGTTATCAAACTGTGGAAAGAGATTTGTTGGTTTTCTTGACTTAGTATACTTTAACTTCAAATATAGGATTGAAGGGGGGGTCCTATTATTCTTTCTGGATAGGATTACTTTAGAGATAATGGGAACACTGTAGCTTCAGTTAACATGGCATGGCGTGACGCCTTATTGCTTTAACTTTGATGTAAATAAAATTGAGGATTCTAGCTGATCATTTGCATAAATAGTACTTAATTTAACTTTCTCCTCCATAGCTTTTTCTAGCCGACGACTTGAAGGTGGTGGACACAGAAAAAACCTTCAGCTGCTGGGTTCTGACTAATGCATTTTAGAATTCTGGTCTGCATCACCTAGTGTACATCTTCTTACCTTAATTAAGATTCATTTCCCACCATGCTACGTTTTGGTCAGCTTAAGATGCGTCAAAGTATACATGTACGACCATAAAAACCTTTTAGCATATGTGCTAGCTAAGACACGTTAACAGCTGACTTTTAAATCTTAGTCTAGACAAAGCCTATGGCACTATTCCACATTGACTCGTGAACAAATAAGGGAAGACCACTAACTCTGTCCTTGGATGCTCAGCCTGCCATTGGCACATCAACCTGTCTTTTTTTATGATTCATAGTCTAATGAATAATTTCGTTCCCCATGCGTCAACCAGAACAATAACTGAGTCTGTTCTTTTAGAGCTGTGTGGTAAGTGGAAAGTCATAAAACTGAACTTATGCAGGTAAATTACCACTGTAAATGTACTGACTTGAGGCTTAAATCGAAAAATGAATTTGCTTGCTTGCAAAACATACCGTTACAAAATTTTCCTGGAAAACTGTTCTGCACTTACGGTGTCTTGGTAACTGTACTATTCACAATGCGCAGTCTGTTTTCATTAATTATACATACCTAGCATGCGCATTACATTATTGTGGAACACCATACTACTATACATACTACACACAGATTTTGTATTCTTACCAAAATTGGCATGGTAATAATGTATTCTTCAGTATTTTGTGGCAATTTTACAACGGTACAAAATACTGCTACTTCAACCTGGAATTCACTTCTTACAGAGGATCTTTCTGTCCCCCTCCCTGTTCCTTTGAATGATACTTAAAGGCCTCTATAATTATGTGGGGATACAGAACAGACATTAGGAGAGAAAATGAAGCAGGAGATGACACTGGTTTTTACCAAGGGCTGATTATGCTTCTGAGACCTGGATCTTGGCAGTAAAATACCTTAAGCCCCGAGGGGAGTTTCGTAATTGTTGTTGATTTATAATTTTTGTTATACTGAAAAGAAGGATCCTGCCCAGTACAGCATATGTAATGCTGATAGCCCTTTACAAATCAAAATATAATGTATGTTTAGATCTGAAAATTGGGATATTTTGATCAATACCAGTGCAAATGCATTGTTATTGAATAGCAGTAATAATCAACAAGAGCAAGAGCAGCTGAAGAAAAAAATCTGTCTCTTCCCCCCCCCTCCCCCCCAAAGAACACTACTTGAATACACTTGCTGCTCATAGACATTATTGATGTGACTTTTGTTAAAGTGACAATCACATCCTGCTCTGGTCCTAGAAAACCATCTTTTTAATAGCCATCTCCCTTTCCAGATTCCTGAAGTAGGAAGGGATTCATAGGTGATATATGACAGTAGAAAAGTTCTGATTTCTAGGGCTGAAGAAGAGTTCTTTTACACACAGATAACCTGTTAAACTGGGTGATTAAGAGATTTTCATCAGTTAAATTGCTTTTGGCTTTTCTGCCATGCATACAAATGTAACAAGCAGCGAGTAAGTAAAAGACTTACTGTAGTCTGCTGTGACTGGAGGATATTACAGAGATTGTGATGTGGAAGCACGTAGGGGTTTTCCGTTGAACAATGTACTTAAAATCTTATAGGAGCAAAACCAAAGGATATATGAGTCAATGATAAACTATATGGATACCCATATGTCTGAGATATACTGTCCTGGCCCTGGAGGAGATCCAGTAATTTGAGCTGAACCCAGGTACCAAGTATTTTTAAGTGGCTGGTCAGAACTCTGAGAAAATGCAGGATATGTATGTGTGTAAGTGTCACAGCAAGAGAAAATAATACAGTAAACCTATCTGAAGGCTTAAGAATATTATATAGGTTTTGCATCAAATATTCCATTCACTCCCATTCTGTTCTCTATAACCAAACCTATCTAGGCTTAAGAATATTATATAGGTTTTGCATCAAATATTCCATTCACTCCCATTCTGTTCTCTATAACCAGGCTTGGCTTATTTCTTTATTTTTATTATTGTATTGGCAGGATTAAGGAATAAACTTCTTGTTTTTTACACACATTTTGAAATAGTGTTACTAAAATAAATGTTCAAGTAAAATACTGAGGAAACATTTTGTATGTGCTTAAGAAAAGACACAAAATAGAGTTGCTTGCCACATTCCTCTGTCATACAACTGAACATGTCTTGAGAGTATTTTATCTTCCATTATTGAGACTTATCCTAAAACCTTTGAGCAATGCAACCCATGGAAGTCTGGGGACACTGGAATTAAGGCTGGACCAATGTGTCTTACTGCAAAAAGACGGAAAAAGACAAATCAGCGTTCTGATAAAGATAGTTGGAGGTGGATGGAGATGGTTGGAGGAACCCTTGCCTTCCTCAGTTTTCTCTCCAGCCTGTGATGTGTGCTGCAACCTACAGCTGGAGCTGTTTGTAAGCAGGACTCTGTGTTCTGACCAAATAGCATAAATATGTAAATAAAGTAGTACCTCTTATTTAATTTGGAGTAGAGTTAGGGAAGATAATGCAGCTTCCTACTAAATTTCATTGCTGAAATGTTTTATTGGTTGAAAGGAACATCCTTTACTAGCTGATCCTTTACTGTGCTGACTGGAGTTGTGAAGTGCAGGGTTTATGCCGGGTATCATGGCTCTTTGATTTGTATCCATTCCACCTTTGCTATAAAGGAAAGTGGGCTTGAAACTCCCAGGTCATTAGGCCTTCTAAAACTAGCATAAAAAAAGATTTCACCCTCTGCTAGCAGCATTATTTTTTACTTGTTGTAGCCCATGTTGGTATTATAATCAGGGAAGGCAAGCTTAGTTTTTGTGGAATTCAAGCACCGCCTTGAATAAGGATGGATTTTAACGCATGCTTAAGCGTGTGTCAAGGTGCACAGCTGAATGAAGCCTGTAATTTAAAATTATATGTATATAAGTTCATTGAGCAGACAAAACTTGAGCAATTTGTGAAGTTGCTTTTAAAATACAAAATTTATAAATAGGTTAAAATACACTGTAGTAAATGAAGAGTGGGAAAAACAATCTGAACTTTAAAGTAATCTTAAACTGAATGTGGTACTTCTATGTAGGCACCTAGGAACTGCAAGTTAAATATCTAACCGATGTATTTCTTCTCAACTTTCAGTTAAAATTAAAGACCTTGCCTCACTCTTCATTAATTTTAAACTGCAGATTAATGAGCTGAAACAGGGAGAAACAGTTGCAGAGCAACTGAAAATCTCACTGTGATGTAAAGCAAATAAAACCTCACTTCTTGACAACATGCACACCATATCCATAGAATTCACTGTTTGATGCTTTGGGAAAAGTTTGTGTGCCCCAAAGCTCCTTTGTTTTGGGTTTTTTACTCTAACATGACTTGGTCAGTCGGTGGAAGATACTACTGCCCGATTAGCTGCCCCCTTAATGTCAGTCACAACAGCACACAATATCTGTAATCTTTTGAAATTCACATGCTGGTAACTGCAGAGCCCTATTAACAAGGCTATGTATTATTATTTATTTATACCATAAACTTTATCTTATAGAAGGAATGAGTTATGTTTTAGGGTTTTGGGTTTTTTTTCTTCCCCCTTTGAATTGGATGTTGGTATCCTTAGAAGTCAAGATCCAGTGATCTGGAGGGAAGACCTGAGGACTGGAGTTCCAGCACGCATTTCTCTGTTGTGTCTCTGCCCCTGATGGTCCCCAGCATGGGGTTTGCAGAACTCACTCTGCTTTCCAGTATTTGCCCTGTTCGTTATAGTAATAAACCCCTGATATCTTCACTGGCACCTTCAAGTGAATTCCCTTGGGTACTCGGGAAGATTAATTTAGATATTAATGGCAGGTACACATTGCACTGTTGGCAGTCCAATAGGCCCAATAACACGTAGTGTAGAAATTGAGGGCATTGTGCTCTGTCTTGCACGGTATTTTCCTGTAGGCTTTTTTTCAAGCCACAACTGAAGTGTTTGTTGTTTCTAAAAACAATTTGCAATTGTTCATACTAGCAAATTAAAAAAAGTGAGAGACAAGTGCTCACAAGATTCCTTTTTTGGTCACACTTACTAGTCGTTTGCAGACACTCAGTTTTGCAGTGACTTTACTGGACAGCTAGAAGGCCAGAGATTAATTTTTCAAAAGCAAATACATGATGTTGGATGACAGGTATGAAAATTAAAGTCAATGGAATTGAGTAGCTTTAGAAATGGGACTTCAGGTTCTTTTGACGGTTTCACCTTTAATCTTTCAACAAGGCTGAAACCTTGGGTATAGTTAGTATGGCTGAGACTTGGTTGTAGATACAGCTATTTAACTTTATCAGTCTGTCCTGATGAACTTTATAGTTCTTGGCTTCACGAAGGATGATGATCTGCTGGGGAATGACTGTTTTATAAGTGAGAAGGCAAAAGTGGCTGTAGTTCTGTTTGTCTGTCCGGTCTCCTTTAAATCTTCAGTCCTGTGGGTAATACGTTATTGGACCAATTCCAGTTTCCTGTTTATATAGGGTCTGGCTTTGATGCGAGTACAACAGATTAAGAAGCAGAAGCAGAGTTCCTGTTTTAGTAATTTCTCATTAAGATGTATATAAGTCCAATGACACTGTGCTGACAATTATTAAAAACATCAGACCGGCGAGCACATACTTTTACATCAGCACCAAAGATTTAAAGGCGTACCACCTCAGCAGCAGCCCCACTGCTTCATCTTTGATCAAAGCTACAGATTAGAAAGAAATTTTGCATGTTGTTTTACATGTGTTTTAAGCTAAGAAAGATCATTCTGAAAAGGCTGATTTGTCTATACAAGAGAATTTAAGTAAATAATTCCTGCGTTAAATTAAATCCCAGTTTTTGTCTGAAGGTTATTTATCAGCCAAAGTGATCTGGAAACTGTTGATAGGCTTTTCTGGCAATTTGTTAGTTGCATTTTATGTTAAGAAGTCATGCTTTACTTGCAGTTTCAATGTCTTTAGCAAAGTTTCTTGCCATTAGCTCTTACTATGCCCTTGTCTGATAAATTATAGTTCTCCCCAGTACAGAGCTCCTCCTCCCTGGGATTGGGATACAGCAACCTGTTGCCCTGACTCTTGCCATTGTGCTAATCATAGAATCATAGAATCTTTGAGGTTGGAAAAGACCTCTAAGATCATCCAGTCCAACCGTCGACCCAACACCACCACCCACTAAACCATGTCCCTAAGTGCCTCATCTACACGTCTTTTAAATACCTCCAGGGATGGTGACTCAACCACC
>NW_008795935.1:842430-854908 GCF_000699145.1 Aptenodytes forsteri
GCCGTCCCTGTCTTCCAGCTTGGGGGGCCGAGTACCCTGAGGATAATGATTTGTTTGGCAGCCCAAAATTTTTGTTTCGGTGTGGAATTCTGTTATTCCTTGCATAAAGTAATGTTCTGTCGACATGTCGCCTGGTACAGCAATACACCTCTAGTAGAGTGGTCTGCAAACCACATACTCTTCTTGTTCGAAGACAGACGATAGAAAACCACTTATTTTATGTCCAAATAAAAAAAAAATTGCGTTTCAATATAATTCTTTGTGTTTGTAAATAGACTTAAATGTCCCAAGTTAAGTGGTAAGTGTTAAGCCTATTGCCGCAAAAGAAGTGTAGTAATTCAGAGTAAACTTGTGACGAACTCTACAAGAAGGTGAACTCTGCATGAAGTCCCAGCTACTTGGAAGTTCATGTGGGCAGGCCAGGACACTTTCACCTCAGTACGTGGCTTCTCTTGGAAAAAGGTTTGAGATGACCCTGCTCCACATTACCTTTTCCTGAGTTAACTTTCCAAGTTGATTAGCGATACTAAAGTGTGTATTGTAATAGGACTTGTCTGTAGTAAGTATCCATCCCAGGTAACCCTGGAAAGCCACCTCAGTTCTTTTCCCCAGCAATACTGCCTGTAAAAATCAGAGCAATGCAAGGTGCTTAGGATAGTCTTCTCAAACTACATTTTGTCTTAGCAAGTTTGCTAGTCTTATAGTTTAATTGACATGTGAACTTAACACACCATTTTCTCTTTATGAGATGTTGATGTTTTACAAACCCCTGTTATTTTCTGTTTGCCTTCTTTGGGAGTTTCGTCAAGAAATGATAAATACACCTATACATATGCAATATAATTCCAGTAACAGCATCTTTTATAACTGTAGCATGATACCAATAACAGAAAGCTTATACTTATAGGTATCTGAATAATCACTCCACTGCCTATTTACATTTGAAGTATAGAACTGGCTAGATTTAATTTCTGCTCTGGTGTATGTTTATCCTGTTACTGACTTTTTGTTCCTTTCTGCTACTTATGATTGTGTAATTTACATTTACTTAATGATCCGGAATGTTTAGAAAATAGAAAAAAGATCATCTGCTACAAAAGTACTCGCATCAGAAAAGGGTTAGCTGTCAAACGTTAAAACTAAATAAGATCCAGTTGGGCGTAATTAAACCAGGACTTGCACTTAAGGTGCATACATGCGTATTGGAACTGCTGAATTCAGAGGGGGACTGGGTTATTCTTATATTAGTTTTGAAGTTATTAGCTCTTGAAAAAAGAACTTAAAATGAAGATAGTTTATTAAGCTCAGCTCTGCTACCATGAGACTTTGTTCACGGAAGTTTCCTTTTCCCCTCCCATCCCCAGTAAAATCAGGGCAATTTAGCTTTCTTTAGAAAGGGCCCCCAAGAGATTTTTTTTAAAATCACATTTACTGCATGTGCTTGTGGAACAATAGACCTTGAATAGGGTTTTTTATAGGTATGTGATGTGCAGGCAGAGCTCACCATACTAAATTCAGTTGTAATCTTATGTCCGTTTATATCATCTCCCTACCAATGGAGTATTCAGTATGTCTAAGGAATCTCTGTGAACACAGCAGATTATTGTGGTGTTCACCTGTTATCAATCAATAGGCCTGAGAAAACAATATATAGGTCGGTATAATTTCTAAATTTATTATTGCTAAAATACCAGGATTTTGATTTTATTTTTATTTGGATGTCACATTGCTAAACTGACATGATAGGGAACTTGCAAAGTGACTGACGAGCCAAATGCTTCTTGAGACAAAACCTTATCTTTTGTGCATTGCACAAGTATATTCATGGGGATAAATTCCTTAGAGGGGCTTTAAACTGTATAAGGGAACCTAATAGGATTTAAAAGCTGTAAAGTTGGTTAGCACAGTTTATAGCCTACTTGGATAGGTATGGTCTATATTTTTTTTCAGGCCAAGGTCAATGGTATAAATGGTGCTGTAAAAACTGCCTGTGAATAACTGCAAAAGATACCTGCTGACTGAGGCACGACACTTTCAACAAACATTTGTGTTTGTAAAGTAAATTTTTAGAGCTGGGGCACAAAAGTGGAAGACAACTTTTGCCAGAGCTAGACCACAGCTCTTGAGTTTGGGTTGATTTTTTTTTTAAATTGCTTTCTCATGACATCACTTTTTTGAGAATTTTTTTCCCCCCTCCCTTGTCTGGGAACTATAGTTGGTGATGAAAAGAGGACATTTGCTTTCCTGGATTGTTTGGGCTAATGTCTCTGGGTGCAAAATGGGACTTCTTTTTCTGAAGTGGTTTGTACAAAAAATTTCTACTTGCAGCCACTTTCTGCCATAGTCATGAGGCCACTTAACACAGTCTGTGACCAACTGCTTTTGAAAGGAATGGAAACGTCACGAACCAATTATTGCGATGTATAAATGACATATTGAGAAAAGACCATACCTGTGTTCCACGAGTGTAATGAGGTGGAATTTTGAAACCCTGTGGTTACCTTGCTTAACTACCTGTTGTCCATCTTCTGCAAGAGGAGCCATGGGGCTCGGCTGGTCCTCGTGGGATGCCTGCAGGCAGCTGCTGGCAGCAGGCATTGCCAGCACGTTGCTGCCAGTGTTTAGAAATTGTTGTACTGCCACTTGGGACTGGGTAAACCGAGTCTTCAGTTATGTGTCCGAACACTGCAGCCATTTAACCCTGCTTCTTAGGTCCTCTCTGTCCTCTTAACACAAGTGCATGTTGAATTTCAGTCAGCCAAGAAAGAGAGACCTGTGAAGCTGGGCCCGTGCCAAGGCTTGTTTGGCACGCTGTAGGGTCGGGCTGTTACAGGGGTGCCCTCAGCTGACGGGGAGTGGCTGAAATGGTAAACCTGCATGCCTTGGTTAAATATAGTCAGCATATAGGTAATGTTTATACCTGGTTTGATTTATTCCAATGTGTATTTCAACTGGGACAATGTTTTATTCTGCTTTAAATCCAACATGGAAGAGATACAGTGTGTCTAAAGATGTAGGTGCATGCGTCTGCTGTGTAACTGGCATGTCTTTATTGACACTGGATAGATAAAGTGCTCAAGAAAACAGAAAAATCGAACCTTTGCTCATATTTGTACTTCTTTCTGTTCTGGGTGTGATGTTGGAAGCAAAGCTGAATCTGTACAATTAAACAGAGTGACTCTGAAGTCGTCCATGGAGTTGCTGCATGGATAGGCCACCACAGCAGCTGGCAGACCTGCCTTTTGCAGTGTGGGGCGATGTTTGTATCCCAACACAGTCTCCATGGAGAGTCTTAAATATTACTTTCTTCTCCCTAATATCTGTGAGAGACTTTCTAAAAAGAAGGTGGTGGTCCCCAGGCCGATGTGCTCTCTCAGTCCTAACAAGAGGTAGTTAGTACAGCTGCCTTCCCCTTACCAGAGATGAACTTCTGCTCCTAACTCATGGCCATGTTTACTGTGCTCCCTCTTTTCATGCAGCATTTAAATATCCTGGCAACGTGCATGTAATAAAACTTGAAGATCACTAAACAGACAGTTTTTATGGCATTGAATACATAGAAATGGGGAGCAGCCAGCAGCTAGGAACTGTAACTATGTCAGCAACACCACTACCACCATCACCACCAGTACTTAGACTGGATGCTCCAGGTCTATCTAGCTGCTGTTGCCTGAATGGATTTAGCAGCATGTAACACAAGTTCTTCCTGCACCAATCAGGCATTGTATCTTGGACACAACAATAGAAAAATAAATAAAATAACAATTTAAAAAGCCCAACCACAACAACATACCACCCCTGTTTTTAACAGTGAGATAGAAAAAGCTTACAGTGATGCTTTTCTAGTTGGCTGTTGCAGTTACGCAAGAAGAGTTTCAAGAAATTGCAATTTTACTGTTTCAGGCAGGAGAAAAAAAACAAACCAAACAGTCCAAACAAACTGCTCATAGAAGAAGAAAAAAAAAACATTGAAGTTTAAAATAGCATTTCAAAAAGAGAAAAACAAATCCTAAGGCTTATCATTCCCTTGCAAAATATCTAGGCAGAGCTAAGGCCCTTTTCCCCCACATAGGCCTCTTTCCAAGCAGAGGGGGCCAGAGTGGCAGGCAGAGTTTTGCAAACTATCCCATTACTTTGGAGCACATTTAGCCCTCAGGTTTTTTTAGGCATCATGGGCAGTTTCAGTTTTAAGCTTCAAGCTGTTGTATATGTAATTGTTATTTTAGAAATATGTATCACAAATAGGAGGTATTTTATTGGTGATAGTTACTGGAGTTTGTTACTGTGCAAAGGTATAGATGTAGAGATACAGTTTTGCTTACTATTAAATATTCAGAGTCGGAGTTACATGGGATAGTTGGGATATAAAGCAGGGCTTTTTTTTGGTCTTTGCTGGCTTTTACTGTAGGCCATTGAAAGAACTTGGCAGTGTTTGTTTATCATTTCTGGAACATGCCTAAACTTTCTAATGCACATGTTTTCCAGATGCTAAAATGAAGATGCCTAGGGTTTGGGGGTTTTATTTTTATCCAGCAGGAACGGCCTTGGAACGAGTGACATTCAATCAATAAGCTACATTTTCTTTTTTTTCAAGGTAGCAATAAGAGTATGATATAGAGAATAGAACTGCAACTGTGTGAACTGCAGTTTATATAAGAAATTATTGTCACAGCTCCTAATGCCAAGTGCACTGGGCTGGAATAAGCAGAGCTGGAACGAAATAGAAATTAAGGAAAAAAAAAAAAGTTGACTCCCTGCCTTTAATCAGTAAGCAGTACTGTGACCTCTGTAAGTACAAAATAACCCATAAAAGACCTCATGTTGAAACAACTGTTTGGAAAACTACATGGAATTAAGGTATTTGCATCTCTCAAGAGGCTGTTCATTTATAAGATGTATGTTTTGCTCTGCTTGGAGGCATATATGCTGTCTTCAGCTGAGTGGTGTTGTG
Source organism: Aptenodytes forsteri (assembly GCF_000699145.1). Lineage (NCBI taxonomy): Eukaryota > Metazoa > Chordata > Aves > Sphenisciformes > Spheniscidae > Aptenodytes > Aptenodytes forsteri. Next base: position 847,382 of record NW_008795935.1, read on the forward strand.
CTGCATAATATTTGTCCTGTTTGTTGGGAAAGTTTAATTTAGCAAGTTTTAACCATGGACAAATATCAAATGTATTCTGTGATTAAGCTTTGGGTTTGTCTTAGATACCAGTATTTTAAGTTCTAGACATAAAACTATGTAAGGCGCTCTAATGACTCTTAAAGGAAACCACAAACTGTTTCTTGAGTTGGTTATACAAGGAGTCACTCCAAGGGACTTGGTCCTGCAGCCCTTGAAGTCAATAGCTGAGCTCCCATAGATTTTTGTGGTGCAGGCACGGCGCGCTCTGCCTTGCGCAGGAGCCAGCTGAAATCAGCCCTCGTGCTCCGTCAGACAGTTCAAAGCTAGCAAAGCTGTCATCATTGCTGGCAAGCCCAAGGGGTAAAGCGAGGACAGGACGAGGCTGCCAGAGCAGTTCCCGGCGCTGAACTCTCTCAGGTCATTCTTCCGGCACTCGCTCCGATAGAGGCGCAGGCAGCGGCGGGGACGAGCACCCGGCAGCCACCCCGGGGCTCCAGCTGGTGGGCTCCAGGTAGCGCCGGCCTTTCGGGCCGGCCTTGCGCTTGTGTGCTGCGAGCTGTGCCTTGTGTTTTCAAAGGCCAGATACTCTTGTGTGTGTATCTCATCCAAACTTTGAAAATTTCAAGCATGTGCATGAGTGTTGCGGTGTGCAGACACCACTGCAGGCAGTGCAAGCCTGCAAAACCGTTGCTGGCCAAAGAGTGCTTGTGTGTGCAGACGCAGGGGCTGAAATATTAATACCATTTCTGCAAGATCTTGTACCTGCATTTGAAGTCAAAGCTCACGCACGTGCTCTGTGCACTCACACAGGCTCAAAAGAAGCCCTGCTGAAAATTTACCTTTGCTGCAGTCACACAAAGTGACTAAAAACCCAGCACGTACACTTTCAGTTAAATATAATCTTTCTAGCCCATGTATTATTCAAAGGATGCTTATCTTATGGAGAGTCCTATTATTCAACCGATTGCATTAAATGTTGATATAAACCTTTAAGTAAAAGTAGGTATGCTCCTCCACCATGTCTGTGCTATTTGATCATGTATGTGAAAATAAGTGTGTGTGTGCACATGCATGCGTGGGTATATGTGATCTCACGGCCCATGTTAAATCTTGAAGCATTCACAAGTGGTTCCATTATAGGTAGGCTCACTCAGGATGTGCTTTTTCTTTGACAGTGCCATGTAGCAGTGCCTTGATTAATATTATTACTCTAAGGAATATAATAAAAAAATCCAGCGGAGCAAGAAAATTATTGTTACAATAAAAGCCATTGAAATGAACATGCTTATTAACATGCCTCTCAATTGCACAGAGACTAAAAGACAGGGAGCGCGTTCTTCTCTTCCATGTTGTTCTGCATATTTTGTCATTATGCTGCAGAGCTGTCGCGACTGCTGTCTCCTGGTTATGATTTTCAAATCCCAGTTGATGATTAATACCTTTGGCTCAGACAATTCTAAAAAGCCGGTGCTGTAGCTGCATACATTTTTGCACTGCTCTGGCAGTAGTGATGTGCATCACAATGTGGAGGGGCATGGAGGGTGGAAGGGAGCCGAGAGAGAGGAAGAAAGAGGGTGTCACGCAAGAAATAATTTTTTCCGTATGTTTTCCCTATTTGTCAGGTCAGCACTCAGACAGGTTTGACTAGAAAGCACATCGCATGAATGCCTTGCATTTCTGCAGCACCTTTTACTTACAAGCATCCTAAAGCCTCCTGGGAGGAGATAAAAAAATCTAGGATTCATGGATACAGTCCATTCAGTGTCTTCGGGTAAAGAGGAAGAGTGGACAAGGTGCAGAATTTCATCCAGGTTTTGCTGGAAACTGTACCTTTGCCAGAGAAAGAGTGTTCCTGGGCTCACTGTGTAGGGTCACACAAAAGCTTAGACGGAAGGCAGCAGGTACGCTTTGTGGCAATGACAAAGTTAAATCCGCAAAACTACTGATGTATGCTCAAGGTACATAAATGTAATTATGAATAGAAAATGAATGAGAAACTCATGAAGATATTATGGGATCCCTGATATTCCTCATTCTGTTTTCTAGGACTGCTCTGGCTATCTCTTTTTTCTGCCATCTTCACCTGCTCTCTGCATATTCGCCTTTCCTTTTGGTATTTTCTGTTCCGCTATACCATCCATCCATCCATCCCTCCTCAAGTTCCCTTCTCTCTCAGTCCCAGTGCCTCTTGCCTGGCTATTTGGGCCCCTCTCTCAAATGCAGGCAAAAGCATTTGCAAAGTTGTAGAGCATAGATGATTGTCCAAAACAAGTCTAATGCACACAAAAATTCGTTTGGAGAACCTGTATACACACTGGTGCGCAGCGTGGTGTATACTGGTGAGTGTGCAATACCCGGTAGTTGTATTATTTATTATGTAAATTTGTCTGTGGAAAATACAACGTCAGCCTCTTTCGGACTGGGATGCTGAGTGAGCTGGATATTTGTGAACAATACCGTTATGAGTCGTACCCTTCCCCTTTGTCACTGAGGATGTTTGCTCAGATTTAAGTATTGTTTTTGTTTTGGCAGAGGCCGAAAGCTGGGAGCAGGAAGCGGCTGCACCCTGATGGCTGTCATTTCCCCTGCGCGCGACTCCTGTTTACTGCCAGCTGCTTTCTTACAGATACATCGCCCGGGCTTTGATACGACCGGGCCTGTCGCTGACTCAGAGCTAGTAAACTTTCTGTGGCTATCTGCTCGTTTGTGCTGTTCTTCACAAACGATAAGGTCAGCCTGGGAAAAAAAAAATAATAATAAAAAAAATAATCGCAGGATCTTTCACAATCCTCTGCTCGGATTAGGGTACGTGTGTTCCCACTGAGTCAGTAAATGATGACGTCCGGGAACGTCTCAAGTGGACAGTGGGGAGCTGGGCAGACCTCTGATGCAGAAGCTGCTTTTCCAGCAGGATGCGGAGGAGATCCTGGTAGACAGATGGCTGGCTGCCCGGTTTGCAGTGTGTCCTCTCAGGCCTCAGTCTGAATTCCTCCCCCAGTAAAAGCTTTCATTACATTTTGTCACTTGATACATTAGTTTGTTTTAATGCACTGGAACCCATGTACATTTAGCAGTCTCTTTCTGCTTGTTTTATGGGGCTCCACTGTGTTTGGAAATGAATTAAAGCGTCTGAAAGGCTTGGCAGTTTCATTAGAGAAGGACAGTCCAATCCAAATTAGTGTAACTCACTTAAAATTGAAGTAAAATGTTTTAGGGAGAGTGACCTGATAAATATTGGCTTAAACTAATTGGATTTTCAATAGACAAATTACTGCATTTTTCTCATTACTTAGTGCTCTGTAAGGCTTTCACGTTGTATGGGAGAGTACAGTTCCCTGCTATGGAGCTGAGAAGGATGAGTGAAATCACTGACTGAAGATGCGACGCTTTCTGAGTCTTTGGCCGCTGGGGAGGCTGGGCGGCTCAGGGATGCTGTGCAGCTCAGCCCTCCGGGCTGCTTGGCTTGCTATTGAAGGAGCGTTGCCATTTTCCAGTGCGCTCGCACAGGTTTGCTAATCCTCATGCCCATTGCATGGGGGAGATGATCGGCAGGCTGCCACTGACCTCTTCGAAATAAGGCACTCACCAGGATAAGCACAGTGTAAAGCCTCTTGTGTTACATATAGGGTAGCCTTTTTTTTTTTTAAATAAGCAAAAGCAATGCTTATTTCCAGTTAAGGGGGACAGGAAACAGTGCGTATCCTTTCAATGTCAACTTCTGTATTCCAATAAGCTATTAATTACAACTAAATAGGATCTAAATAAATATGCAGTTGTTATGTTTGGGTTTGTTTTTTTTTTTAAAGTATTATTATCCCAAGTAGAAAAGGAAAATAAGCAGGGATTCTTAAAACCTTATCTGATGTTGGGAGCACCATCGTTTGAGTCCTTCCAAAACATGTTTTCTGAAAAGAACGGGCGTGCATTTATTTGATTCCTGGTGCTCGTTCAAGAATTCCCTTTTCATGAATGTCAAAGCAGATGTCCTATGGAGAAAGGAGCTGCTCCTCAAAAATATTTTCAGTAAGGTACAAGAGCATGTGGCCTAAGATGTGGTGTAGAGAAGTGAAACAGCTTTTTGTTCATTAGTACTGAAATGTTTGTATGAGCAGCAATAGTGCAGTATGAAATTGCATGTGGATGCAATTAGATAATATTGACAGTCACAATGGAGAGTATGCAAATAATAAATGAAAATATGATATTCTTCCATCTAACTACCTTTGTAGGGAAAAGTAGAGATGGAAAATGGAGTGGTACTGTGAAGAGTTACTGAGCCATTTATTTTTCTAATGCAAAATACCCTAAAGCAAGGTTTGTCTGTGGGATGTTTGTTCTCTCAGTTTAGGAGAGCCAGTAGTCGACTGCATGGCTGAGGCATGCAGGTATGTAGTTTTTCAGGGCAGATTTGGTGTATCTCATATGCAAGCTTGACCATCCAGTCCAGTATCCCGGCTGAAAACCGTTTCAGTCAGTGCACTGCATTTCCATGTGATTATGCTGGTGTGCTTATTTTTTTGTTACCTTTTGAATAGATAATTTAAAATTGCTCTCTGTAGGGATGTTCTCTGTGTCTGTCTGCCTATCAATCTTTCTATCTGAATGCAGAAGTATTTGATTAGTGTATTTAAAGTAATAAAGATGTCAACAGTAGTGTCACATTGATTGATGCTAATTATAAGTCTTTAATGGCTCCTCTGGTTTGGCCACTCTCCTTGCAGATTGTGATTTTATGGTTAAAATAATGCCCTGCTGTCCACAGACTTGGTCATAAATTGTGGTCTATCTTTCTTTAATGACTCCGCATGCAGTGGTATAATCCCAATAACATACATTATCTTTGGTAAAAGGAAGGCAGTGACTTTCATAGAGGTGATGGATGGATTTATAAGGACTAGCTAACAGACTGGCTGGGATCACACCAGAGGCAAGGCTGATTGTTCTGCTTGTGCATTGCCATAAGCAGAAACATTAGGCAGGCAGTCTTGGATAACTGATGATTTTCATTCAATCCCTTTCTTTCCACTCCGTACCATTAGTAAAAGTTAAAGAAAATGCTGAGGTGCGAATCAAAGTCTCCTATCAAAAGGCTAACTACTCAGTAAGATGTAAAAAATCTTCCGTAGGCATCTGTTAGCTATACTGAACAAAAAGCAATGCAGATTCTTGTGCAATGCAGATTCTTGCTTTGTGGGCATTCTCTTTAAAGCGCATAACGAATGGTCAGTGAATGCTTGTTCACCTTACAAAAGTGCATTGCTATCACAAGGAAAATGCTGCTGCTCTGAGAGAGGTCTCACCATTTCTGGGGGAGTTTAATCGTTTTACGTGTATGTGAAACTGAAATTTCAGGGGACCACGCAGGGATGTGTGCAGGGATGCCTGCGCACAAATGGATGTGTATCAAGTTACCTGTGTCCGTTTTTAAGTAGAATTGCTATAGCGATTCTGAGACACCACCTTATGCTTCTATATTCATAACTGGCACCGTGGAGCTCCAGCACAGTATGGAGAATCCCATAACGCTGCGTGTATACAGGCAGGTGCATGCAGATGCTTTCAGAGTGGTCTGCGCCCTACCGGGCCTGTAAGATAACTGGTGAACTGGCTAAAAAGCAGGATGTTTCCTTAACGCTAAAAAGTTAGGAATAGAAGTTAATTTGGAAAAGATACCATTACAAAAAGTAATTTCTTGGCACCCTAATCCTGGCCTTTACTGCTTGGTAGCTCACTGTAGTTGTACTGTGGTGTGTCATCGACAGCAAGGAAGTCCAAGGAAATTACTACTGGGGGGTGGGCGTTGCTTTGTGTTTGGGTTTTTTTTGTTTTTTGTTTTTGATGGAGTAAGATGGGACCCATAAAATTAATTCTGAGCAGAACTGTAGCATAAGCAATGGTAAAATACATCACAAAAGTTTGAAGCATTTGGATCCCATTGCAGACTGCCAGTTCTAGTACTGCTTTTGGTGAGTAGACATCTTATGCAGCTACTGCTGGTCCACTTACTTTCTAAATAAACACGATTAATGTTTGTTTATTATGCTAGAAAGCTGTGTCACTTTTTTACAGAACAGCAATATGGATATGCTTAAATGTAGCAAGAAAGCCGACAAATGAAAAAAAATTCCCCCAAACCCAAGGCAAAGCAGGATTTGCAGAAAGGGCTTTTAGTCACTTGATACCAAATTAATTTTTCTAACTCTGAGAAAGCAGCGGTATTCCTTTGCCATGTTGTGAAGTGTATGCTTCCAGAAGTCACATCAGCTGGACAGCATCTGCCTGGCTGATGAGCTTGGCAGGCAGCTGTACTTGCAGATTTGGAGTTACTTCTGGTTCTGTCATCAGAGACCCTCTTGATGGGGTGTCTGGAGCACATTGCCTGTGTGAATGTTTCGGGTTAGTTTTGTTTTGGGGTGGTGGTGTGTTCGACTTGGTTGTTGGGTTTGGGTTTTGTTTTCTTTTGGTTTGGTTTTTTTATTTAATCTTTAATTGCTCAGAATTTTCTCTTCTGCTGCGTGTGCTGGAGTTGGGCTATGCGTCCGGGTGAAGCTTTCCCCCAGGCCCTTGAAGGGCAGAGTTCCTTTTGTCCCAGCCTCTGCCTCTTCATCCCACTCCTGTCCTGCACCCGGCTCATTGGCAGCACTGGCGACTGTCTGAGAGTCAAGACAAATGTGCTGTGTGCTGGGGGGTTATCAAAGACGTACGCTTCATATAAGCATGTCCTTTGCTCTCCAAGTGGAGGAGCCCCTCAGCTAGCAGGCGTGCCTGTGCACAGAGGAGATCAGCCTATGCACGGAAACTTGCGCTGACCAGAGGAGGTGGCAGCAGGGTTGTTTATTCTCTCTCAATTTGATTATTTTCCTTTTTTGTTTATGATAAATTAGCACTAGCTCATGTGTTGGAGATGAAATGAAAAAAGAAAGAAAAAAAAAAAAACCAGCCCCAAGGCTTCTGTTTAAAAATGCAGGTTAATCCTCTGTGGCTTTCAGGAGCATTTCTGTAGCATGCTACTAATTAAGATAAGGTTATCATTTTAAGTTATACCAGGAATGCAATTAGAGCTCTTACTAAGAACTGTAGCAATCAATTCTATACAAATTATTCAGACCTGGTAAGGTAGAATGCTGTTTTAATAGGACAAGAGAACACACTGTGGTTTTATTAAATATAATATAGATTCAAATTACAGCTGAATGCTGTACTGCCGTCATTCAGCAGGAATCCATGTATGCCTTTCTAAAATCTTTTCTTAGGTAGGATTAATTCAAGCATTTTTTTCCCTCTCTTTTTCCATGTACAGTTTCAATTGATTTTTGATCTTGAAAAAGAGCCCTTTAAATGAATGTACTGTAAACCCAGAAATTAATGTAGAGATGCATTTGGTATTGTGCTAGTTTTGGCTGGGATAGAGTTAATTTTCTCCATAGTAGCTTGTATGGGGCTATGTTTTGGATTTGTGCTGAAAACAGTGTTGGTAATACAGGGATGTTTTAATTACTGCTGAGC
>NW_008795935.1:854976-910502 GCF_000699145.1 Aptenodytes forsteri
CAGCAATAAAAGCTGCGGGAAGAAGGAAAAGAAAGGGGAGACGTTCGGAGTGACGGCGTTTTGTCTTCCCAAGTCACCGTTACACGTGATGGAGCCCTGCCTTCCTGGAGATGGCTGAACACCCACCTGCCGATGGGAAGTAGTGAATGAATTCCTTGTTTTGCTTTGCTTGCGTGCGTGGCTTTTGCTTTACCTATTAAACTGTCTTTATTGCAACCCACAGGTTTTCTCTTTTACTCTTCCGATTCTCTCCCCCATCCCACTGGGGGGGAGTGAGCAAGCGGCTGTGTGCTGCTTAGTTGCCAGCTGGGGTTAAACCATGACAGGTATGCTTACCAAATAATATAAATTTCACATGTACAAATGGGTATGAGTTGATGTCAGATGCCAATTTAGTATCTATGGAGCTTGTGGATGTATGTATTTTCTGCAGATACTGTAGACAGTGGATCAAATTCAGCCCCTGTTTAGGTAAGTGAAGAAAGGAGAGTGGGCTCTACTCCCACAAGGCCCCCTGTGCACCAAACAGGCTGGGATGTTTCTGTATCTTTGAACTTTGGCCAAACCTCAAAATAGAAAATAAAAGGATCGTGTGTTAGTGGAAGAACTATACTTACCCACTTTCATGTTTGTTTATTCATTAAGATATACCCATTTCTGAGAAATAGTGTGCGCCATAGACATGCAAACTGTAAAACTATGCTGTTGTGGAAGGGTTTCACAGTCTCGTGCATACAATGTGGTATTTTTATCTCTGTGTAGTGTCCTTCTGGCTCTATTTTTCAAGCAGAGAATGCTTGTCCTTTAGGTTTTCCTGGAACAGTCGTCTTTAACATAATCATTTCTTATTATCTTGCTCTGGTTGCCTCTTTCTTTTGGAGCTGTGCAAATTTACATTCCTTGAGTTATACCCATGTTTTATAGATGCCCTTTCCTACATTCTTAAAAGTGGACGGCATTAAACTGCAGTTAATCTTGAGTGTATGTGTGGGCTTAATCAATAATATAAAAGCTGAAATATTAAAACAATACCTGTCACTCGTGTGATTAAAAACTCAGCAAATTCGGAAGAAAAGCTTTAGATAAAAGGAAACAAAACATGTGAAATGTGGGTGAATGCACATTTAAGGCACTCCACCATCTTTAATTCTCCCATGTAACAACTCAGTGATCAGTGAATAAAATTGTCTAAGTACAGATTAGAAGAAAATGATTTATAAAAATGCATTAATTATTTCTTGTTCTATTTTTTTCAAAGAGATATTACAATGGTTTAGTTTTCTATTTTAGATGTCTTTTATAATAGAAAATTTTCATTAGGATTTGTAACTTTGTTTCTCTTGAAATGCATACTAGAAGTGTTTCGGTGAGAATTATACAGTCTTCTACAGGGTGGGAAATGAAAGCTTCTAACTTCTGCCTCCAGTATTTTTGCTGCATCAGGCTGTCCATCGTAAAAGAGCAGTGTCTAACTCTTTGCTAAAATGTTCAGTATGTGGGCCAATAGAAAACATATTCAGCTATCTGTGTTTATCCAAGTCACACTACTGTGCTTCCCAGAGCCCTGTTATCTATGGTTTTTTATTATCGGGACTGTACTTACCAGCCCTACTGACCTTGAGGTAAGGTATTGCTGTACTGCATTTTAGTAAGGATGATGCAGATGGCACTCTTCTGTTTTGGGGCTGGTTTTCTTTTCAATACGCAACTGTAATCCAGGGAAATAAAAATTGCTATTTAATCAGGAATCTTGTTAGGTTTGAAGGAATACTGCATGAAAAGACTGGTCGTCATGTTTTTGCAGTTAATTTGGTTACTGGCATGTGATATTAAGAGAGCAATAGCAAACGATTCTGTGGATGCAAGGCACTCCTTTCTGTTGGCTGGAGAAACTCCAGCTTGTGCTGGAGAAGGGGGTATGTGGTATTGCTACTTGTTTTATGAGGATAACCTTTGCTTTCAATTTGCTAGCATGGGAAGTTGGAACAGGAAGGTAGAGCTCTTTGGGACCGAAAAGGTGTCTCTGGTCAATTAAAGGACACCGAAGCAGCACAGGTAAACATCCGTGTTACCTGCATGCATATGTATATGTTTGACAGTTAGTTGTTGCAGCTTATGCCCAGACTCTCTGTAACTGAAGTACTCGATTTGGTTATTCTAACAAAAGGAATTGGTGTTAGGATGCTACGGTCCAGCTGAGAACTGATCTGCAGGATGGCCTGTTGCAGGTACAGCGAATGCAAGCGTGTCTCTCATTCTCCCCATTTGTTAAAAAAAAAAAAAAAAAAAAAGGTTTGTTTTTTTTGTTTTTTTTTTTGGTTTGTGGTGGTTTTTTTGTTGTTGTTTTTAAAGTGCTTTTAAAAAAGTAATTCTGGGAAAGAAAAGAATGTATCATTGTTACTCATTTTGAAACGAATCTTTCTCCTGTCAGGCTGGTACCTCTAGCAAGAATTTCATGTTCGGAAAATATTTTCATGTTGCAAGCAAATGCCCCTTCCTTTCCCAAAAGCTGGGAAATGTGATATTTTTCTCTTAAAAGAAATCAAGTTTGGACACAGTGCAACAACAGCTTGGCAGTTGGTTTCAGTATAAGCAAAAAGGCTTTTGCATTACACGTATCCAGATGTTTTGATACCATATGTGAAATTCAAATCCATTTAAGTCTGAAGAAGTTTTTTGTTGGTTTAAGGGGGGCAAAGGCAGTAGGTAGCTTGAGTATGCTTTGTTGGAAAAGTACATCCATAAATAAGGTGCCTTTTTTATTTAGGTAATATGGTCAAGATAGTTGGATTAAGAAGGCATAGTTTAGGGAAAAACCCCAACCCTGCTTTCATGGAGATCATCCTCTATAGTTTTGGGGTAGAAAGATGTATTTTAGGACTTCTGGCAATTGGATAATTATTGCCACTAGTAATGTATAGAACAAAGGACGCACTACAGGTCCTTTATATTGTTCTCATTTCGTTATTACAGGAATTTACTTTTTATGTTTGCCTTCAATCAAAGTAATGAGTAGGATTAGGTTTTGGGATGTATGCTGTTGGGGGTGACCACTGCAGAGCAGAAGCCACCACTGCTTGGTGCAACCAGGTTGTCACGAGGAGCCTGTGGCTCTTGAAAGCTTTCTCACCTGCACCATTGTTTATACAGATACTATATTCTACAAGGCTTGTTCAGGCTTATCAAGTGAAGGTTCATTAGCAGTGGTCACTGGCCTCGTTATTGAGATTGTAACCTTATAGGTGAAGGTTATTTTGTCATACACAGAGGTAAAGAGAGTTTGTGTTTACAGAAGGAATTGCTCTGTGCTGAATCTGGACGGTCGGCCTTCATTAGCAATAAAAAAGGTATGTGGACTGATAGCATGGGTTGGCATCAGCTTCATTCATTGTTAAACTTACAGTAAAGGTTAGTTTGATCAAAATGTCTTTTAACAATGTCTTATAATATTTAACATTGTAAGCACTTAACAATATCAGTGGAGCACAGCCTGTTTGTTGGGTCCAAATCTGATGAATAGCAAGTTTTTCTAGTCTGGTTTACAGAGTGGTGGGCTATGTTTTCATATATCATATCTCACTATAGTAATTCGGAAAGTTTTGTTTTGAGATGTTTTGAAATGCTTAAAAACATAGGACAGGATGCTAATGATGAGTGAAAACAAATATTCCAAAGCTGAATCTAGTTATAGATGTCAGAGGAACTGAATCAACTTTTAAATGGCAATTGAGTGCAGAAGACATTTTCAAATGACTTCTTGATGTTGGATGTAAGACCAGGAAACATTCATCCTGTTGGCCATAATTATTTTTAGAGCTCCTAAAAGTTTCTCACAATTTGTTTACAATTAAACATATCTGCAGTTCACAAATTAATAACATGCATCTGAGGCTTTTATGTTGCTCAGCCAGTATAACATCTGTACTCTGGATGCTGCAGTCCTGATTCAGAAAATGGTCTTTACCAAGAAAGACGAGTTAAGTATGTGCTTCTGTCATACTGAAGATGCTAGAATGTAAGCAAGTGCTTAGTACATGAGATTAAATAGATCTAATTTTAGGGCTTTTGAATAAATTTGAGATGTTGCTTTTCTTCTGTTTATTCTTCTGACTTTGTTTTCATTCCTGATAACACTCAGTCTTCGAACCTTCCTTCCTAAGCTCTGCTGCGACTTTGCTTTTAATCCCCCACCCCCACCCCCCGAGGCTGTAGTTTTGTGATAAATACTGCTTGGTTAGTACAGATCAGGGGGACTGCCATTACGAAGCGCTTGTTAAAGTAATTGAAAGATTAAGGTTTATAGTTCAACAGAAATATGCACCCTGTTACTTCCCGTGGCATGGATAGTGACCTAAAGTACACCATTTATAATATTACACACACAGGTAAGGTAGAAGAACGTTTATAAGGTTTCAGGCACAAATACTTAAACATGAGGAAACACCAGCAGTAAAATTGTCCCTCAGTAACGTGTATGCTAGTACATTACCATTCACGCTCTGCGTGCCTGATCATATATACTTTCTTTTACTAGAAGTTCCCATTTCTTTTCTTGAGGAGGATGGATATAGAAAATTGATCTACACCCACCCCTTTGATTGGGTCTTTCTGTTTACTGTGCTCTGAGATCTCTGCTCCAGAGAGAGATGTGTTTTGTCATCAGCTAATGTGTGCATTATCTTACTGATCCACAATCTGATTCATCTTTGTCACATCCCCGTGAGATGAAGGGCTGATATTATCCCTGTTTCACAGACACAAAGCTGAAGTACAGATGCGGTAGCACAGAGTCTCCACCAGCTTAGGGTATTCAGTTTGGGATGCGCTATGTGGCACTACCATAGAATCATAGAATCATTAAGGTTGGAAAAGACCTCTAAGATCATCCAGTCTAACCATCGACCCAACACCACCATGCCCACTAAACCATGTCCCTAAGTGCCGCATCTACTCGTCTTTTAAATACCTCCAGGGATGGTGACTCAACCACTTCCCTGGGCAGCCTGTTCCAATGTTTAACCACTCTTTCAGTAAAGACATTTTTCCTCATGTCCAGTCTAAACCTCCCCTGGTGCAACTTGAGGCCATCTCCTCTCATCCTATCGCTAGTTACTTGGGAGAAGAGACCGACACCCACCGCACTACAACCTCCTTTCAGTAGTTGTAGAGAGCGATAAGGTCTCCCCTCAGCCTCCTTTTCTCCAGGCTAAACAACCCCAGTTCCCTCAGCCGCTCCTCATAAGACTTGTTCTCCAGATCCTTCACCATCTTCGTTGCCCTTCTCTGGACACGCTCCAGCACCTCGACGTCCTTCTTGTAGTGAGGGGCCCAAAACTGAACACAGTATTCAAGGTGCGGCCTCACCAGTGCCGAGTACAGGGCCACAACCACTGCCCTACTCCTGCTGGCCACACTAGTTCTGATACAGGCCAGGATGCCATTGGCCTTCTTGGCCGCCTGGGCACACTGCCGGCTCATGTTCAGCCGGCTGTCAGCCAACACCCCCAGGTCCTTTTTCCGCCAGGCAGCTTTCCAGCCACTCTTCCCCAAGCCTGTAGCGCTGCATGGGGTTGTTGTGGCCGAAGTGCAGGACCCGGCACTTGTCCTTGTTGAATCTCATACAGTTGGCCTCGGCCCATCGATCCAGCCTGTCCAGGTCCCTCTGCAGAGCCTTCCTACCCTCGAGCAGATCAACATGACACAACTTCTACTGACTTCAGTTGTGGCTGTAAATACTCATCTGCAGAACCTCAGCCTGGGGGCCTGGGGAGGAAAATGCACATACAGAACTTGTGTATAGTTAGGTAATGTTACAAGCCTCACACAAGGGCAGAAGGGGGTGAATTCTGTGCACTAAAATAATATTCAGTTTTCCAAAAAGGTTTAGGTGTTTAAAAAAAAAAAAAAGTTACAACATTGGTAAATTTGGGTTCATATCTGAGGAGCAGCAAAAAGTAACACCATGATGAACAAGATATATGCTTATAAAATTATAAATTCTGGCTACAGCTCTTGGAAGTGCTAATGCTTTACAAACAAAATACCAATAGAAATGTTATTGTTTGGGGACAAGGACTCTTCTTGGAAATGTCTAATGTTATTTTACTGTCAGTTTACAAAGTGAGGTAAAATAAAACCAAGCAGAGGTGGGATTGAGGTTTGACAGAGATAAAAGCAACTGTTAAAAAGTGAGTGGGAGGCAATGTTAATAATAAGTGATGCTACTGGCTTTTCTCCCTACCTGTTCACTCACCATTTCAGTCAGATACGTACACTTCATATATATATATAAAAGTATGTATAAGTATATATACGTATACATATATATCTAAGTATATACATTTATATAGATATGTATTAAAAACAAAAGTATGCAAGGTTGTATTTGCATGTGTTCGTTGTGCTGCCCAAACAACTGAGTGATGAGAACATCAAACAGGGTTTAAATGTGTGGTTATTCTCACTTCAGTGTTGTGCCTTTGGTTTCTGGAAGCAGTCTGTCGCTCTTGCAGTTTGGTCCTTGACCTTCTATCACTTTTGGAGGCATGCCATACAATCTTTGACAAGCATGGAAATACTGACTTCCTGACAGTAATGCTGAAGCCTAAGTTGAAACCACTCACAGGTGAAAAAACATAGTTCTTCCACTTTGAACTTGTAATGTGTTTCATGTAAAATACTTGTCTAAAACTGGCCAGCCAACAAAAGGAAACCAGTCCTTTGCCCAAGATCAAATATTAACTGCTTTGTCAGCAGTTTCACTAAGGAGTTAGTTGTAATGTGTTTCTGTATGTTTTTCCCTGCGTAGCATGTAATTTGTAGTCTTAAAAAAACCCCACCCCATTGGTTATTTAGTTTTATATAGGTATGATATTAATTGACTGAGCAGTTCAGGACCCTTCATGGACTTCTAGCTATTGCATGTGCAGCTCTGATCTCCATGTAAGCTCTTCATCACACAGCTTTCTCACAGGCTGGTAAACACATTAGGATTTGTAGATTGGTTTGTATGAAGAACCGATAGATAGCACAACTTCCTTGTTTTCTGGCATTTGCATCACCTTTCCTAGTGTTTTGTGTTCATCAATCCAATACTAACGGCTGTAAGACCTTTTTAAGGAAATTAGGGTATTTGGATGAGGCATTTGTGTGTTCAGACTAGATTCTCTTCTTGAAGTGCAGGTTTACTAAACAAAGCAACATTTGAGTTTTGGCGTCAAAATCAAAGTTGTGATGCAAAATGAATGCAAATCTAATGGAAGATTTGTGGCCCAGTTCAGTGGTCATGTTTTTGGTGATGTAAATTAGGTGATGTGTTTTGTAGTAATTAAATATTCCATAATTATGTCAAAAAGTGTTATTTTACACTTTCAGGAAATTAGAAGGGAACGATAAGAAAAGTGGAAGTTAAATGAAGAGTGGGCTAATGAAGCATTCCTATTTTCCTGCAAGTTGTGTGTTCAAGTGATATGTGTTTTAACGCACACTTCCAAATCCTCTGTACAAATCTTATTTTCTTTTTACATCATTACAATAATTACAGCACTCTACATTAACTTATGGCCTGACCCCTTTTACACTGGCGTATACATCACGTCGGTTGCTTTTGAATCGCGAGAAGACTTTGGCCCCAAGGCTAACTTAACTGGAGGAAACAGTTTTTAGTAAGTCAGAATAATAATGGGAATATTAACCTTAGGAAGCTTCCACAAATGAGGAGAAAATGATATATTTTTTCAGTGTTGATTATAATTTGGTTGCATTTACATTGATGTATCATGTTCTGCTCTGTTGAATTCCTACATTTCTGCTCCCCTCCACGACTGCTGCTGAAGTCTTCTTTCTCACAAACAGTTTGCAGGGCTTAAGATATAGGTAGACTCAGTCCTTTAAAGTGCATAGGCATTTTCTAGCATACAATGATCAAACATGGGTGCATATTGAGAAAACATCACTCAAATTTTAAACATAGCATTTGTACTCGCACTGGAAACAGAATCTTAAATATTGCGATTAAAGAGCTGGAAAATACAAATGTATGTGGTCAGTGCTATCATCTGGAATAGCTGAAACTTTGGGAGGCTAATTGCAATAAACTGTCCGTGATGCATCTGTAGAACCTAGAATTAATGTGGGAAATTTTTCAAGGAGTAGTATTGAATAATCAGTGAATTCAAATAAATTGATCTGGTTCCAGATGACGGCAAGAGAAAAGTGCAGAACTGTGCTTCACCAGTTTCTGGTGATGAAGGTCTCTGTGCTGAAAATGAAGAAGCAGCATTTCCCTGTTTTCTTTTGCGTGCATTCACTAAGATGGTCTAGACAGATTCTGGCATATTCTACTGAAAATTACCAAAAGGTGGAATCGTGGCTATTTTTTAACTAGATGGACAACCAAAGCATATCTTTTATATGAGACAGTAGTTAGATCTTCATTCCAGGTGCCATACAGCATAGCAATATCAGGAGATGGCTTTGAAGAAGCCATCAAGTACCAAAGGAGTTTAGCTGTGGTTACACAAAACTCCTTAGGGGATATTTTACCCTACTGAAAAGCTCTGTACACTGTAGAGAAACTGCTTCTGGGACTTGAACTCTCAGATAAAGTTGACCTGAGTGTCTCTAAACTATGGCAGTGTGTGTCTAGACATACCCTGTGGTCACTAAACATCTACTGGTATTTTGTGCGAAGCGTAGGGCACTTCATGCCTTGGCCAGTAGCCAGCATGGCTCAGTACTTAGACCCATGTGCAGCTCTGCGGTTTTTGTTCACTGACATATGTTTGTTTTGGTTTGAGTCCATAAGGTTTGCACGCTTGAGGTTCACTTTGAGGTTTCAAGTTCAGTGAAACATCAAGTTTTGCCTGGCTTTTAGGTTGAAACCTCAAGCCTAATGATAATGATTTCTCTATCTGCAGATTACGAAGGGAAAGGTCATTGGAAAACAAACCCCAAAGCCTGATACTTGCTGAGAATCACCAAGCATTCAAATGGACCATTCCTTGCAGAATTTAGCAGTTGTATGTTTCTGTCAAAATTAGCAACTCTGCATTTTACTGATATGCACAAGTGTATTAGTGGCTTTCTGCTTCAATTAAAGCTATAGCATTGCTCCAAGTTTCTGCTATTTTTCAGTTCCTACTTCCTGGGTGGCACTGTTTAGTGCTACGCAGGGGTGACAATTTTTGCCTGCAATAAGCAAAAAGTTAAATTTATGTTAAACCATTGGCCAGATACTTGTTTGTTTTAAGTCCTGTTACTGCTGTCCAGTCTCTGCAGTGCCCGTGCTATGCTTAACCAACATGAAGTTCTGCTTCCTTTGACTTCAGAAAGTTAAGTCCCAAAAGGGATTTTTCCCAAAAGGAAAAGCTGGTGCCCTGAAGGCAGTTGGGTAGCTTTCCTCTTTTGAGTCCTAACACTCGTCTGGTGTTGAAAGGAATTTAGGTCTTGTTCTCTGCAACTGTGCAACTTTCCTGGAGCTGGGATCCAAAGTTTCATTTTCAGTGACATTCAATCAGTCTTAGACTCGCAGGGATCCATGTCATAGTGGAGTACTGTACCAAGCCATACGAAGTAGTATACTGAATCTGGTTGAAAAGCACCTGAAAATCTCTTCACAAAATTCAGTAGACTTTAAGCAGCCATGAATTATACTTATTTCGGACTCTGTATAATTGCTCTAATTCTTCGTGTTGATCTAGAGTCTACTCTGCTGCTGAATCTTTTGCTCCGAAGCCTGTCCCCTGTGGACAGTTACATCAAATCCAAGGTAGCTAGTGTATCCCTAAGGTAGCACGAAGCTGCGCTAAAATGGAGCAGGGTTTACGATCAAATGTTTGAGAACAGATCTTCAAATGCTGGCACCAAATTGGTGTTGGGAGAATTTCTACTGATGACCTGTCAAGGCAGCATCCAAAATAAGCCCAATTCTTTCCGCATCTTCCAATCTAAAAGCTTTCATGTGAACTCAGGCAATAATAATGTCAACCACAAATTCTTACCTGTATCCTCAGCTGTTCTGTTCTTCCTACTTCTCCATTCACTGTATGGAGGGGGAGAAAATGTGCTGTGGAGTTCAACTGAGAGTGTCATTTTAGACAGGTAATTTTACCCTCTGCCAATGAATTACTTGGAGAGTTAACAGTATCTAACAGAGCAGAGTACCTGTGTTAGAGATTTGGAGAGGGAAGAAAGAGTTAGCTACCCATGCTGTTATCAAAGAATTTAGTGGGGAGGTTATCTGAAGGGATCTCAGTGTAAGAATTAGATTTTTAAGCTCTATGTGTATAGGGCTGCCTCTCACAAGGAGCTTTTCTGCTTCTAAGTCTTTTACATTTCTGAAGAAATGATGACTGGTCTTTCTCTTTGTAATTCTTGTCTCTTCCCCTCCCTCCCCCTTCATTTGCATTTAACATGACTGTGTATCTCTGGGTCATACTTAAAGGTGCATACATCGTGTACCTGCATAGGAGGTTTTTCACAAGCTTGTGGATATATTTATAAATACTGCAGGGCCCCCTTTTCAGGCCTGTTTGAAAAATGTGTCCTGTCTTGCGTATTCTGAATAAACTAGCATCCTCCAGGTACCATGTTGGTTCAGCTCTAATTCTGACTTCTGAGAGTAGTTCAGGTTTCACACGCAACTGGTCTTTGTTCTTTCTCCTGTTTCTCATGGGCAACACATGGCAGAACACTGGAATCAGGGTGTTCACTAGGGTTTTGGTCGTTTGGTTAATAGTTGAACTGGAAGCATCTAGATGTCAAAATTATCATCAGATGGTGGCAATTTGGAGGTGCTACTGATTTGAGCTGAACTTGGTTAAATGAGTATGAAAAGTCTCTTCATTCCTTGACTCCTTCATTTCTTTTCGGTTTTAGTGTTAGATGTAGGAAAATGTATGCAATTCAGTATTTCCCACTAGCAGTGCAGTGAAGGCTGTGTATGTAACAAATAGAGAAAGAACACTTATTTCCTGCACATTTATTTCCCCAGGGAAGGGAGGTGCAGCACTGGAAGAGGTTACCCAGAGAGGTTATGGAATCTCCATCTCTCAGGGTTTTCAGGACGAAGTCACAGTTGACCTGACATAATGTTGATGATAGCCGGGGGGTTCACCAGGTGACCTCCAGAGGGCCCTTCCAACCAACGTATCTGTGATTCTAAGTCAGAACAGATAAATGAGCTACTGGTATCAAGTGGGAAAGATCATCAGCTCACAGAGTCAAGAACTCCTGTAGCTCTGTCTTAGAAACTAATGAGAACAGACAAGAAGCCATTCTGAGACACGCTACTATAATTGTTATAGGTTAAGAACACTGAGAGTGGTCACCAGAACAGCTCCTCTTATCTTGTAATCTAAAGCCCTGAAGATACTTACTGTGCTGCACTGAGCCCCTACCTCAGTAATGTTTGTCTTTTGGACTGAGAAAAAGTCATCCAAAGCCTTTATTCTCCATATTAGCTGACACTGCATCTGAAAAAAACAGTATTATATCCATTAGCTACAGTCTGAGTTTGGGTGTACCAACATCGTTTTCCAGCAAAGACTTGCCAATGCTGAAATTGTTAACACCACGGGTGAAAGTGCCCTCGGATGACTGTGGTAATCTTGTGATTTCTGTACATGCTGTCCTGCGGCTCTCCTGAACGCTAGCTGCACGCTGAGGGTGAATGCTACAACTGGATTTTACGTGGAATTTAGGCAACTCCTAGGTGCAGCCCATTGCAAACCCCCTTTCCGATAGGAACCAATAAGAACAAGCTATAACTGCCTTGTGCAAATTTTTGCAATCTGCTATTGCCTGAACCAGTTGGGAAGGTTGAAATCGGCACGAAAGAGCACTCAGGTTTTGCTCCGATTGCGCTTCCCTGTGTGAGTGCTAGGCATCTCTCTCTCTTCTGGGGAATTCTGTGCTTGATCTCCATCATACAACTTCGGAGCTTGCAATGGGATCCTGTGCAAAACAGCTGTGCAGATTCACGGCAGCTATCTTCTTATATTTCCCTGACACAGTGTATGGTTTCAGTGTAAAGAGCTAGGGAGCGCAGCGTTGCGAGGTGGTGCCCGGCTTTTGCAAACAAAGGGGATGGAGGACTCTGTGCCACCTGCTCTGTCACTTGAACAAATGTTAGGAGTAAAACAAGCTACAAACCGCTGTTTGTTGGATGATAACTTTATGCAGCAGCAATTCCATCGATCATCAAGGTCAGCTTTTTTGCTTTTGTTTCTCAAGCAAACCAGTCCCTCGGTTCCATGCTCCTATAGGCAAGATGGTAAAACAGCCAAGGATGTTAACTGCTTCGTGCCCTGACAGTGAACAGCATTGCGGAACTGCACGCTCTTGTTCAGGGACTGCCAGGGGTGTCCAGATGTTTCTGCGTTAAACACCTCTGCAGGAATTGGCAGGCAAGAGTGTTTTCTTCTTGACTTGGATTGAAAGCTTTTGAGTCGGCAGTGTCAGGAAAACATTGCCACTGTCCGCAAACCAGAGAGAGCCCTGTCACGTCCATACGTGAGGAAAAAACCCTTCTGCGCATTTTTTCCTGATTATTTTGCGGGACAGTGAATTTACTAAAATTACCAGTTCTGAAAACAGTGAATGCCCCTCTGTTTGTCGCTGTAGTCACTCATGAGTGAGGGGCTGAGTGGGAAAAGGAGTGGTCTTGGCAAATGGCTTATTAGTCTCAAATAAATTATTCAGAACACAGGTTTGGATACAGATTGCAGGGAACGATAATGGAGTTGGGTTTCTGAGCCTGTTCATGTTATGAAGACATGGAGTACGCTTTTCAGGAATTCACTTAAGTGGAATCAGCTTTGAATAACGTAGCCTGGAAGTAATATTGCTGCCATCCAGCTAGTGTCTGTGGAACAGCATTCTCCTGCCTTCTGAAGCATTGGTGTTGAAGACGGATAGATAGGGAGATATTTGGTTTTAGGGATTTTTTTTTTTTTTTTTTTTGAGGTTTTTTTTTTTTTTTTTTTTTTTTCCCCCCGAGTGACATAGTGGACCACATCAGCATCCGATTTGGGTGCGTCATGTGGTTTCTCATGTGATGCTGGTCTCGCTGCGCTTTGGAGAGTGAGCCTTTGTGACTCCGCACTCTTGGACAGTAGCATCCAGCAACACAGGAGACTTTGGGGAGGGGGGGGGGAAAGAGACACCCCCCCAGAAAACCCCAAAAGCCTAGAAAAATAAAGTTACAATCATTTATTATAGTTATTATTTCTTCTTAACTGTTTTGGCTTTTATTTTTAATTCTGGGTCTTCCCTTTTCTCCGTTCCTGCAGGCATAAAGCTGCACCGTTTGGAAGAAGCGAGATTGCCTTTCCTTACAGCTACGATGCTGCACCGCTCTCAACACAGCCTGCTTTTCCCCCCATTTACCTGGGCAGCTGCTGCTGTTTCTGCTGCTGCTGGGGCTGCTGCAGTCTCGCTGCCTGTGTTTCACCCCGGCTTCGCTGACTCGAAACTCACTCGTCTGCACATTGCTAAGGAAGAAGAGCGATGGAGCCGCATTTTTTCTGTTGGTTCTGGAAGCAAAGGGTTGCGATGTGTGATGATTTTGGGGTTTTCTTGGGGGGGGGGGGGGGGGAGGGAGGAGAAAGGAGGGGTGTTAATCTAGGATGGGGTGGGTGAAAGCTTAAAGAAATATTATGTAAAGTAATCCAGTGCTCGACAAGGGCATCAGCAGCAAGAATCCAGCCTCTGCAGCTCCAGAGGACTAACATGGGGAAGCCACAGTGCTGCAGTCGGCTTTCACCTGGAGATGGATAAATAAGGTATCGGTTGTGTCTGCCTGTTAAGGCAAAGCCATGGGAGAAGGAGAGAGCGAGCGAATGCAAATGCAAAGGAAGAAGAAATGCTACGTGCCGTTTGTCTGATTCTGTGCATTCTCATTGCAGAGAAGATGGCATGATTAACAAAGCAATGCATGGACGGAGGGACTGTAAATTGTAGCTTGAACACTCGTGATGCTGTCAGGGAGGGAACTGATGAGCTAGGTGGCTGCAGCGATATCCCCAGGGAAAAGAGCAGCCACGCACTCTGTGTGTGTATATGTATGTATGTATGTGCTTTTGTGTGTGTATGAACATGTGTAGACATGAAAGACAGACATTTCTGACCAATTTACAGAGGAAGTTTGTCACTTTGCTGGGTCAGACTTGATTGCAGCTTGTATTTTCAGCTATGGCTCTACGCCCACTTCCTGACTGAGGTGGCACTTTGCGAAAACAGATGTAGGCAGAATTCTTTTAAGAAATGTGAAAGCAGATCCTTTCCGCTTAACACCTTGAAGCACTGAATTTTCTGCACTCTGCTGAAAGAATCTGTGGGGGTTTCATTTTCTCCATCTTAAAATCTTTATAAACACAGCTGTATTCAGTATGGTGAAAAATTCTATACTGTAAATAGAAATGTGATCAATCTAATCAAAATAAATGCATCCCAGATGACTTCTAGACCAGCTGGCTACTACAGTCATCAGATGGCTAAATGCTCAACTGAGCATTTATATTCAGCATTATATTTACTTTTTTTTTTTAATTAGACTTTCAGAATCAGCCTCTAATTAAAAAGGATTCTTCATCTATTGAAAAAAGCCAGTGCTCGCATTTGGCAATAGATTTATCTGAAATGTACCTGGGTGTGTTTTTTATCGTCCAACATGCATGGGGGAGACTGTGTTTTTAGAGCAGGTAGACTTGTCACAGTACAGGTATATTTAGTTTGGTAGGCAGCTCGGCTTGGCCATTTCTGAACAATGCAGAAATAGGGGAAACAAGTGCTGCGCTCAGCTAGCGGGGCTTGGCACAGCTTCTAGCAGCTGCCTACTGAGAAAGAGGGGTTTTTTTCCTCCTTTTTTTTCCCTTTTATACAAATCCATAGACCATAATGTCATCCTAAAATGTGTACGAGGGGATTTCCCAATAGTCATGGTGAGCTACCCTGCAAGACGCCTGTCTGGCCCTTCCACTATTTGTTACCCAGCCTACAAAGGCAGCCCTGTGTGTTGGATTATATATAGCCAGCTGTTGGATAACATTCTTGTGCTGGGGGCAAAGGAGTCGTATTACTCCCAAACTGTAGTTTTCTGTTTCCTTAAAGAAAAATAACCTTGGCAATACAGCAGGCTCTGCAAAGGAGTTTATGCCACTCCTATACCTTTCTGAAACTGTCGTGTGCTTCTAACTCGGGCAGTTTAAAGCAAGCAAGGAGGAGGAAGAGAGACTCTTAACTCACAGCTTCAAAGCTGCAGAGACGAGCAAAATGTCAGCAGCTTGTAATTAGGAGTCCACGGTTACGTCAGTGACTGTATCTCTCCAAGAATAGCTATGTGATGTGTGCCACAAAGCAAAGGAAGACAGTCATAACCTGGTTATCAAGCCTGGTTCAAACAAGAAAGAGCAAAATGGATTAATGAATCTGCTGTGTTCCTAAATCAGATGTGGACGGATTACATGTACAAGGCTTGCTGAATTCTGCAGTAGTGAAGACTGAATTATCAGACTGTCAGAGGGCACGCATTCACCGAGTGAAAGTGTGAATCCTTCAGAAAAAAATGCAGATGAACCATCTATCCTAGAAAATGTCTTTCCCAGCTCTGTCCTGTACAGGCAGCTGCGTGACACAGAGGCAGGCTCTGAAGGGAGAGACTGGCGAGCTGCACGGAGGTGTTTAAAAGGAAGGGTGTAATTAAACACAAAGCAAGCATGCCGAAATTCTGTTCTGGCATTACAGATTTGATACTGAAATACCACCCCAGAGAAGGCTGGCTGGGGTCTGGCGTGGTTTGTATTAAAGCTTCTCTGGTTAAGAGTGAGGGGGGGAGGGAGAGGGCTTCATGCTGCAGCATCTTGCAGCCACACAGAAGTCCCCAGGGCTGCGCGGGGAGAAGGGATGCGTGAGGCTATGTGCTCTTAAAGGCACATGCCCAGACCCCGCCAGGAGCTTTCTGACCTCTGCAATTATTTTTAGGTCTGTGCAGGCAACTCGGCAGCATTTAAGCAGTGAGATTGCAGGGGGTGCTTAATCTCCTCCGACTGGCCTGTCTCCGCGTTGTGGCTGGAAGATGTTTACAGGGCTTTTATCAATACTCCTCCACGATACTCAGTGTGCGTGTCTGTCGGTGTTCACACCGCCCAATTGCTAGAAGCCTGGCGTGGTTCCCTGCTCCCAGCAGAAGTCGGTTGCAGTTCAGCTCTGTTTATGTTGCTCTTTAATTTACCAGGATAGGTAGATGGCATTATGCAAACAGTGGGGTGGGTTTTGGTTTGGTTTGGTTGGTTTTTTTTTTTTTTGGACCATGAACACAAATTTGTAGGAGGAGATGACTCTGTATATTAAACCAATAGCTCTTTGAATTGTGTCTAGTATAATTTAAATATACTTACTTTAATTAATAGAAGGTTACAAAAGCTGGCATTGTTTGGGGCTGTTTAATTTACATCTTAGGTTTAGTCAATGAGCATAACCTGCCTGATTAGAATAGTGTATTCTGTGCAGCCAACAGGGTGGAAGACATTATTTTGTTTGTGTTAGTTCAAACAGCTGGTCATTAATGCAGGCCCCATCTCCAGAGTGAAGTGCTAGTGGACATGAATGGCCGCCTGATTAATGCTGCCCCTCGACGGGTCCTTCATCCAGCAGCGATGCTCGCAGCAGAATAATGCAGTGTGATTTGATTGCGCTCTAACAGGGTAGTATGTCATTGTGTCACCAAGCAATCGAGGTTATTATGGGGCAGGGCAGACAGACGGGACAGTGGGGTTACTAGACCGTGGCATTTTTAGAAATGCAGGCCTGACCTACTTAGAGTTATTCTTGCTGGCTGGCAGCTGCCTGGTGCAGGGCTCCCCCTGATAGGCTGTGGCTGTTGCTAGGGGGAATTAGCATGAATTTTTCCACATACAGACTTGGTGATTGAATGATAAAAGCTGACTGGAATTAAAGAGATTTGGTTCAGTATTATGCAGATTTATCTCCCTCAGTTTTTTTCTCTCTCTCAAATGCATAAAAAGGAGCAGAAGACAGTTTGTTTCCATTTATTTTTGACCTATTTTTTTTTCCAGGGGAGGGCAGAAGCGTTGTGAATTTTTGATCATCATTTACTATTTAAGCCATTGAAATGATATGACAGTGGGCATGCATCTTTAATGTATGGGAGATTCAAACGCTGTCTCTTTGGAAGGGAATGAAATGAATATATTTTGTGTTCTGGCCAGACTGCCGTCTCTTTCTATTTGAAGCTATGTCAGATTCCCTCATCTGGAAAGGGGAAACATATAGCAGGTTTTATTGCATAACATTACTCTTGGCTATTTTTAGCTATCTGTACTTCACAAAATTAGTCCTATGTTTATGTTGGTGGATGAAATTAATCCCCGGACTATGTCTCCTATATGCAGAGACAGATGCCCAGCGTATGCTGCAGTGTTGTGTGTCATGTTCATCTGAAAAGGTGTTTACATACTACAGACGTATCAGCACTGCATACCTAGCAGAGAACTGATGCCTGGCCTGTAATCAGATCAATTAGAGAACCTCTTCTGGATTTTGGAGTATTTTTCAGGCTTTGGTTTGAAGTTGGATTCTCTAGATGGCCCTTTTTTATTTATCTACATCTGCCTAAAATAGTGTTATCTTTCCAGAGAACTCTGTGCTCCCTCAGGAAGCAAATAAAAACAATACTCAGTGAAGAATCCTTTGATGTAATTATGAATATTTCCTTTGTTATTATCACTAATTATAGAAGATCTTTGTTTAAACTGCAATTCCCCTCTGTGTGATCCTTTACCATGCAAAGAAGTTACAATTTAGTGCTTATAATTTTAAATTAATTTTTCATGGCAACGCATCATGAGGTCACACTCGAAGAATTGGGAATTTTCAAAGTAAGAGGCAGTTGGGGATGGGGGAAGAGGGACCCAAAAGTCTTTGGAATTGCAAAATAAAAAATGTGACTCGGTGCTGAAAAGTAGTGAGCTCATTTGTGTCTGTAACGGTTTCATTTGAAATACTTGGATGAACAAGATACCTTTTAGAGGGGTGTGAGAAGCCTGCACGTCTATCTGGACAGCCAGCAGCCTCCCTGGACGCAGAGCTCCCCTGCCTTGGCCCCTGGAGTTTCTTGGGAAGGTATGAAGAGGAAGCAACTGGAAATGGAGACATGCATTTGAGTGCGTTTTGTGGCTGAGGCAAAGCATTCAGTTCCTACAGATTTGAATTATCTATGTCTCTTTCCTGGCCTTGATTCATTACTGAAACTCACACCACTTCCTTCTCTGCTTCTTCCCGACAGTCCCGTGGAGTGACAGTTTTGTAGAGAAGTGAAAGTGAAGAGAGGCACTATTTGATGCCCAGAATTGTGTTTTCCTTGGCTGTCCCTAGAGGTGACTCCAGAAAGTGAAACTGCAGTTTTGGTCTCACTTCCCTCAGCAATATTCTCTTGATCAAAGCCTGATCTCTTGATGCGCTTTCCTGCGGGATGCTGTCAGTGGCTGTGGCTTCCCACCGGGGCCGTGGTTTTCACATCGGTCTTCCAAACTTATCTCTATGTTGTGTTGTCTGCTGAGCTTCTCCCCAGTTGCTTTCCCCATGATGAACCAGTTCAAGTGATCAGAGAAAAGGGCTGGAGCATGGCCAGGTTCAGCCCATCCCGGTGCCTCCTCGGTGGCTTGTACCCAGGTGGGCAGCCTCTTTGCTAGCAGAAGGGAAGTACTGGCTTGGAAGTCAGTTCCTTATGGGAGGAAAAGCCAACTTCGCTTTTGGGATGCTAGGCAATAGCCAGCCTTTGTGTGCAATTGTCTGTTGAGGTTCTTGCCTTCACTGGTTGTAGCCAGTTGTAGTTTCATCCAGTTCACCTGGGATATTAGCTAACTTGGACTTCAGCAAATCAAAATGAGCGTGCAATATTATATTAATTTCAGCAGAAACCTATTTTCTAGAGAAATTAATTTGAGTGTCGTCTTATTTTGGTATATTCCTACTAAGAAAGAGGGAGTCCATAGAAAAGCAACAAACAATATAAAGCGTATACTCTGTGGAAAAGAGTGGTATCCTTGATGTTTGTTTGGGATTTCAACGCAGTGAACATTTATAACAAACATCCAATCAGACAGTTTAACAAACCATCAAGTGGCATATTAAATACAAAAAATGCAGTGCACCAGAAATTGTATTCAACATTAGGTTACTTTTCTGAAAATCTCTTTAATGGGAATTATTCCAAATACATGAATGTGTGAATAATCTGATCATAATGCTTTGGGTAATTATAAGTAGCAGAAATATGGAGTTAATGAAACAGAACCAAAGTCTGAGCTCTGTGTATGTGTATAAAGCATAAGAAACAGGACGCCAGAGGAGTTTGAAATATATGTCTGTGTTGAAAATATTGTCAATTGTGCACATTCCTTTGAAAAAACATGTTAATCATTTTCTGATGATCTCCTCTGAGGTTTCTATTGTTGCAACAACTTACACCTCCTACCTTGAAGTTGCTTACCTACAAAAGATTGTGTTGTATTGTTCAACATTCTTGTACCATGACCTCTCCTGCGAGCTATGAAAGATCTATTATGCTGAGTTTCATGCTCTAGGGTGGCTAAGCGAGTGCTGATTTACTGGTAGCATATGCAGGCAATAATTTTTTTTTTTCCCCTAGCAAAGACCCAGAATCCTGCTTCCATTTGCAGCTGTGAGATGGCTGTGCTGCTTGGTGTATTCCTGACCTCGAAGTCTTGACTGGTCATGGATTTGTTGCACATTCTGTGTTATTGCAACTTTCTGTTTTTCTGAAAATGATCAGAGGATACAGGATATAGAGCGACACATCGAGATTCCCATGAAAGGATTACAGCCGCCAGGAGTGAGTTGATTCCCAGCCTTCACCTCCTGCCAGGGCCATAAAGATCAGCTCTTCTGCAGCAAATGTGTTTCGGTTCCGATTTCAAACCAAAAGTATGAGGAATTGTATTATATTTCTTAAAAGACTGGCAGTTGGCACATTCCTTTTATTGCAATGCAGTAGGGAATACAAATGTTTTACAAATTAAAATAATCCTTACAAGATTTTTTTCTGTGATCCATTAACATGGAAACAAATTCGGTAACATACTACCGTCAGCCAGGAGCAGTGTTATTGTGGCTCCCACGTTCATGCTTTTCCTGCATCCACCGCTGTGCGTGGGTATACACTCAGAAATGTTGTATACGTGTACTGTGTGTGAATGAGTATACAAGACACAAGCATAACTTAAACAAATACAACACTGAAGCATATAGTATGTAATCACAGTTGTCTCAGGGTAGTACCAAAACCTGTGCCTCTAGATGTATGATGCTGGTTTGTGTATGATGAAAAATGACTTGTCATAAAATTCATGTAATTCTGGCACATAGCATAACCATTGCATTAATCCTGTCATCCCATTCACCACCAGCAACAAAAAAAAATCATGATACTGTGTAATACAAAGACAATAAAAAGGATAGTGTGGTGAAAAGTAGGGTGTACCTAGATAGATGGGTTTCATAACCATTCATGCCCTTTTTGTAGTCAATAGGAATGTTAAATGAAATGCATGATGGGCTGTTTAAGAGGGAGAGATATATTTTACATTATCTTTAATTCTTCCCTCCTGCTCTTAGGCCACACCTACTTCAAAAGTGAATCCAGACTCAGATCTTGACAGAGATCGTGACCCTGTTGAAACCAATGGCTGTTTTATCCTGGAATTCAGTGGAGCCAGGCTTGCATCTCTGGTATTTTCCCCTGAACGTGTCTTTTTTCGTGCTCTTGCTCCAAAGTGTGGCGTTTCTATTTCTACATTTTTTTTTCCTCTGTTCCTCTGAAAATGCTTTGAAAGCTTACTTTTTTTTGAGCAATATACTATAAATTTGCTCTTGAGTCTGAGAAAATGTGGGGATAATATAAAATGTCTTCAGTTTTGATGAAATGGAAGAACAAGTGAAAAAACAAATATGCCAAGGAGAATCCAGTCTCTAACAGGCTGCAGAAACTCAGGTAATGAGATGGTTTGTGTCTCGACCTACAAAGCTAGGGCTCATAGAAATGTAGAGGGAGGCAGAACAAAACAATCTTTAAAAAGAAATGCTTTCTAGCTCTCTAGCACCTTACGCTGTTATCATCACTGAAGTTAATGGTGGATTCCTTTTTCTTTTTTTTGACACTTCAGTGTTGCATAAACAGTACGCCCACCAATATTCAATGAAGTTATTCATTTGGAGGTACGTATACCACAGTTGTGTCTGGGTTTGCCATGTTTTTCTTTGTTATATACAGACACAGTAATTAGGCTTTTTTGAGGTCAATTTTTTTTTGATATTTCGAGGTTGGAGGTGTTTGAAATAATGGCGGTTAGTAGAGGACATTTGGTGATAGATTTTGTGCAATATTTGTATCATTCAGAAAACATGCGGGATGGAGGAGGTGGTGCATTGTGCTGCATACTTGGTTTGGTTATGGTTGAAACAAATGGCTGATCAATCTTAGTTTAAATCTCCTGTTCATGGCCTCTAATGATGGCAATGTATTATAGCTCTCACCTGCAATTCCTGCGTGTATGAACGGGCACACATATGCACCATTTTAGCTGAGCTAAAATTGCTAGTGAAGTCATCTCCAGCAGCTCTTCATATTACTCCTTTGAAACTCAAACCTACAATTGTTTACAACTTACAGTTGAGACCACAAGTTCCGTTCTCCCCCCCCCCCCCCCTTCCAATGGTTGGTAAGATTATGTCCCTTTGTGACTTTTATGGATACATCCTTTTTATAAAGGAGGAGGAATTCCAGTGCACTTCAGTGCCCTATTTGCTCTGTCACAGCCAGTTGATGTAGTTTCCATCAAGCCAGAGAGTAGCACACTTGTCTTCGCATTGGACTTTGATTTCTTGGCATTATACTCATGGTTCCCAACATTTTTGTGCTGTGAAGAGATACTTGCAAACATGAAAAATTGTCTCCTCTGGTGCCTATATCTGTAGTGTCAGTTCACGTTTTATGTGAGTTTAGCTGAACATGAGACATGAAGATTAAGCACTGCCCTCCGAAATGTTTTCCCTTGTTTTATGAGAGTAATCTCATTTCTTTTAGAAGAAGCAAGGGAACGGCAGGCCAAGGAGCCCAAGCGGACAGATGATGTTTGATTTCACAAACCAGGTATTCGCGTTATGATGCGTTCCTAAGAAGCAGGACAGGGAACTAGTGCTGTGCAGATCAACTTGATTGTGTGTTTTCAAACAGTAGATCATCTGAAATCAGAGCTATGAGATCGAGTGAAAGCCTGGCACTGGCAGAGCTGTTGGAGACCTGGGCTGACCAGGGCACAGCGTCTGCTTGCACAACTCTCCAAAGTTTTAAGTGCTGCCAACAGTTGGTTGCCTTCTTTGCTCAGCCCAGCTGACGTGGTTTTCAGTTCAGTGGTGATTGTAAGGAGAGGTAATACCCTTTATTTAAACGAGCTCTCACCCATAAACGTTGGCTTCTTGATAGCCTTAGGTAGTCCTGGCTGCCTCGTATTAGTGTTGACTTTAATAGGAGTTTGGAGCATGCAAAAAAATCAGAAGGCAGCCGGGATTTTGAAACAGCAGTGTTTTGTAGTTGAAGATTTCTAGATGGGTCGGTCATTTCTGTTGCAGAGAAAGTTAGAAGAAATGCAAGGCAGTGAAGTTTTGGCTATACTCCAGTGCTGCATGATGATGGAGACCAATAAATTCAGTTAAAACTCTAGGCTTGCCGCAATCCCTTGCTTGCAACACTGCAAATCACATCAGGAGGAGAACAAAATAGAAAAAAGAGCACTGTTTTCTCAGGGAGAAAAATCTTTTCAATAAATATAGTTTTATGTGTTTTGTTTTGTCCTTGATGAGTCAGCTCAACACTCCCGTGTACGTTTGATGTACGCAATAGGAACTCAGCATGTATTCACTGGTCTTTATTTTAATGTTTTGTATTACCAAAACATTTTTTGTACCCCAAACTTTATATTGTAGGCTGAAAAGCGGACATAAGTAATCAGAACACTGAGCATACAATTTCTCCTGAAAAATATTTGTATTTTAAGACATTATGCCAGCATACTTTGACATATAGGGAGATCTGAAAAACTTTAGGTGAAAGTAATATCATCTGACATTAATTCACGAGGAACTGATGTATATTATTGAAGGAAAGTCATTCCATAATGACTTTTTTTTTAAATTATTTTGGTGGTTACAGTTGCTTAGGTTGAATGAAAAGAATTGAGCATAGTCATAAATGCAAATTCAGTAATAAACGTCCCTGTGGAACACAGAAGTCCCACAAAAGCAGTTTCTTGGTTATTTCCCAAAGTGAAAGGATAAGTTTTTTTTTCAAATAGAATTCTGTTGTTATTTGTAAAAGTTATGGGTTTGTATGTAAAAGTTGTCCTTTTGGTTGAAAGTGTGTATTTTTTGTTATACACTTATATTGCTTTTTAGGCCAAAGTTGCATGGTCAGAATTCAGAAGCTGGCAAGTAATTCCCATATGAATGAGAAACTGGTGATAGAAGTGAAATGTATTTTTGGGGTGGTTTTGCGACACTGTGCTTTATTCACAGAGCATGTATGCAGTTTTACTTCCCTGAATGTAGGTAAATATCATCAGAGAGCTGTTTGTTTGTTTTCCAGAAATACCCCAAATGGGCATAACTACAAGCGGTGTTGAAAAGAAGCTCCATCTTTCCAATGTCACCTTCCTCTTTGCTCTCACACGCCCTTTGCTTGCTTTGTCTGAAATTATCTTACTCCACGGGTCTACAACCAGAAGAAAAACCCCGCTCTGTTCATCCACTAGACTCAGTTCTGCACAGGCCCCAAGCAGTTTACATCTTGGGTTGTCATGCCTATTGTGTGCAAATGTTTTTAAACATTTGGTTCCCCTTGTCATTGAGCCATAAGGACTTAACATACGTGCTGGCTTTTATGAGGTCTGTGATTATTTTGAGATTCTAGACGGTACCCACACCTTCCTGATAGCCACTAGAATATGGATCATATTCAAGCACGCACATACACATTTTTTTAGAAAGGATGAAATGGCTTTTTGTCACTCCTTAATCCTACGTCAAAGGGTAGAAAATGCAGGTTTTTTTCTCTGTGAGCTAGATGGACATCAGAGATTCTTCTCTTTCTTTGAGTCCCACAAACCTGCTTTGAAATGTCTTTTAAAGAGATGAAAAGGGTGTAGTGGTAGCTTTAAAACCCTGAACTTTGCACATTACTGAAATAAACGGTTCTCCTTTTTATTCTGGTGTCCAGGTTGAGATAATACACAGAAGTAAAAAAAATATGGATGTCTTCTATTTTATTGTCTCCTGACTTCCCACCCCCCACACCCCTTTTAATTGATTTTTGGGGTCTGGAAAGAAAAGCATGCCAAAAAGGCCCAGTGTATTGATGTGTGAAATTGAAGGAGTTGCTCATTCTTATGATCCAGACACTGTGCCCTTTGACAGGGTTAACATAAGAAGAAACATACTGGAAAACACACACCTAAGTATGAAAAATTCCTTAAATTCAGGGTGTGTTCATACAAAGTGAAATTTCTACAGTGTGGAAAGCATTAAACCTGATCCAGAAAAAATGCGAGGTGCCCCAGCCATTGAGATGTGAATCTCTTTAATCCACACAAGCATTAGAAAAATCTGAAACATGTGAAAGTTCAAAAGCTGCAAAGCCATTACATGACTTCTTATTCATTTCTCAAATATTGTAACTTTCTATTGAACTGTGAAAAGGCTTTTTCCTGTATTTTTTTCTTTTCATAAGCAATGGATCAGTCACTCACTAATATGTTATTGCACATTCTGAAGCAGAAAGTGAGTTTCACTTGGTTATATCTACTTGGATATAAATTCTTGATTTATTTTAGAGCATTTATGTAGCATTTCAATAGTTGGTAACTTGCACCTTTTCAGCTGTTGCTGTTAGGGAGGGGAAGAAGTACAAGACTGGGTACAATTTTTAATTTTTTTTTAAGATCCCAATCAATTTCACATTAAGCTTAGAGGTAATTTTAATGACAAGCTCTAACTTTGCCTGAGGGCTTTTTAACTGTATGTGTGCTAATTAAAAAAACCCCAAAACCTAACAATCAAAACCAAAGCAACACAAAATACCTTTTTTCAGCTTAACTTTACAGCTCTGAAGTACACCGAGAGGACCTTCAAATCTGGTGAAAACTTACATCAGAGAAAGCGGTAAGTTACTGTTTGTAAAGGGGCATACCCGGTTGGTAACAGAAATGCTCAGCCCGAGGATTTCCCACTATCAACAACCCTCTGAAGTGCATATATGCCTGACTCCAAGGGCCAGTCTCCATGTCTGGCCCCAGGCTGTCCTTGTGCTGCCACAGCAGCCAAACCTCCTGCGGAGGCTTGGGCAGCCTGGCAGATCTGGCTTTCCTTCTATGGGAGTATTAATTTGTTTCGCATCTGCAATTGTAGTCTTAGGCTTATTTTTGATACCTTTGCCCTTGCTGTGGTCAGTTATAGCAGCCCTCAAGTTTTCAAATAGTTGTCTCTCACTGGAGTATGAGTCATGCTTTAGGCTGTTTGCTGAAATGAAGTACTTGTTGAGATAAAGTTGCTGGGGAGGGGACATCCCATGTGTCTAATGGTTTTGTTCTAGGAGCTGCCAGGGATGTAGTGTTACACTGCAATGCCTGAAACAAAAATAGATCTTAATATATAGGGTAACAGGCTTTCTTAAGGGCAGGAAGAATAGAAAGTCTCATATTGATTTGCCATTTGAAAATCGGCCACAAATTTTTGCCAGTGAAACTCCTCTGAGAAGATAGTATAGTGACAAAAAACAGTTGGAGTTGGTTTTTAAAATGACATGCAACTGCAGAATCTGACAAAGAGACTTTTTGAGTCCCCTCCCCACAAAAAATGTCTTCTACACAAAAAGACAGGGAGAGGCCTGTTTTCCACATGGAAATAGTTGGCAACCTGACTTTCATTGACTTGCCAAAAGATGTATCAGAAGAGCTGAGGTAATCCACTAATTTCTGAGGTGGCGAAGCAGAAAAGTGCAAGTACTCTGTGGGCTAGAGATGGGGGTGGCTGCAGGAGCAGAGGGGAACGTCAGCTGAGAACTCCAGGATCTCTGGAGGAGACCATGTTCTCAAGCAATGCTCATCATTTAGAGTTATAAAACCTAAACAAAACAAATGTCTCAAACCTGGGCCAAGACCCAAAAAGTTTAAAGGTAAACATTAGATAAGGATTAGCTGTAGTCATTCCGTCCTCTGCTGCCAAGGCCTTGCAGCACAGCAAAGGACTATTGATCAAAAAGGTCATGTAGAAGAGGGCAGGGTTTGAAGAAACTGAACTTAAAAAAAAAAAAAAAAAAAAAGCCCAGACAAGTGCAAAAATAGTAACTCAGAGATTAATGGAGTTCTGTACATCAGGCATTTCTCACATGCATTCTTTTATTTGTCTGCATAGATACAGTGAATATCTATAATTCTCTTGGTTTGTACAGTGACATCCCCCTGTAGTCTCCAGAGCTTGAAATGGTGAGTAATTACATGTGTCCCTCTAAATAAAATTGAAAAGGTGGGAAAAGAAAACATGGTGCTGTGCTTGGGTTTTCGCCTTGATGCTGTTCTACTCTACATGTCTTGCAGGGACACTTCAGGCTGCTCACACACATGATGGTAGCCAGTGGCTACTGACTTATTACTCTAGTATTTAGGCCTTCACATGGTAGCAGCAGCTGCTAAGGGATATGATATGAAACAATCTGCTGTTATCTTGATCTTCACCAAAAAGGCTTCCCCCTCCACCCCGTCCCGAGGTTGTGGGAAAGGGGAATAATTCTTTGTAGTTGGGATCAATTTGCAAGTTGTCAGCCTCTCATATCCTGAAAAATACTAATAAAGGGCAATTTACTCTTGCGAGGCTGCTGTAAAAAGATTCTAAAATACAGAGATTCTAGTGTCATCCACAGACAACAATCTGCTAAGTGTGTTTGTGTTTTGGGGGCAAGCGGAAAAAGAGCATTCCCTGTGAATGACAAGTGCCAATCTCATAATGTCATATTACCATTACGGATGAATAAAGAAAAAGGCCCATTATGTTATATCTAACTAGAAAGAAACCTAACAAAGAAATACACTGTGTTGTTAGTGAGAGGAAGGATAGACTTGTGGTTAGGGCACAGGAGATGTTGGTTCAAATTTCTGGCTCTGCAAGAGACTTCCTCTGTGACCTTGGGCGACTCACGTACTGCCATGCTTCAAAACAGCAGCAGCACCCAGACTGGGAGAGAGATTTCCTAGAGAGATAAGTTCCCATTTAGGCACTCAAATGGGTGCCTAAGTGGCCAGATCTTCAAGATGGGCAAAAAGGTTTTTTGAAAGTCTACAATAAAAGTAGGAACTACAGAGCTTGGAGCCTTTTCTCCCCCCCCCCCCCCCTCTCTTTCCCCCCCCACCCCCCCCCCTTTATTTTCTTCTCTTTTTCCTATGAAAGTCTGGCTCTGATGCTGGTTATTGAGCATTTGAGAATCTGATCCTTGACCTCCCCTGGGATTCTGACTCTTAGTCATCTTAAGGCATGGTTTCCCAGCTGAAAATGGGGATAACAATGCATCCTTTATCTTACTGTCTGCCAGTTTTGTCTGTTTAGATGTTGAGGCTTTGGGGGGAGCGACTGCCTTCTACAATATACAGGTATTTGACCCTAATCTTTGAGAGGTATTGGGAGAAACGGGGACTTCAGACATCAGCGTGATGAAAAGGAACACATAAATGATGGTAAAAGCAGTGATTTTGAATAAGTGATGAACTCGGCTCAGTAGCATTAAAACTGGTTTTGCTTGTTATAGAAAGAGAAGACAATTTGGGTCAGAGTCAGGATTTCTCTGAGACTTGGGAATGTTGAGATGCAGACTTGTGGGTTAAACACATCTCTACCCAGAGTTAGATTAGAGTCTCTGTTGAAGTATGTTTTCAATTATATTCTGTTAGAAAAGTAATGCTGAAATTTATCTTAAGTTGTCACAGTGCTTCAAAGCATGGGCTTTTCCTCTCTCTAAGTCCTTGAACAAACGCAGGATGTGTTGAGGCAAAACTGTTTCCAATTAAGTTGATGCATTCTGTTCTTTAATGTTTCAGGACTTCAAGTTTAAGAAAAATCCTGTAGCCAGAGTTCAGAAGGATGATTCAGATAAAATTGCCTGGAAAGCAGTCATTTGCCTGAATTTCTGTGTCTGCACCATGTCGGGTCCTCAGATAGCACAGGGTGACACACAGCCATGAACTTCACTGAAACTCTGCTCATTAACATTGACTGGGGATCCAGCTCTTCTCTGTGCCAGGTCACTGAATATGTAAGAGGGGCCTGAAGCATATGGGTTAAGGGAAGTAAAAATGATTTCAGCAAATTTCTCTGTTGCTTGTATCCAATGTAAACTTTTGCTGTTGTAAGTGTGCCTTGTTCAGCAGAACAAGTTTTTGGAGTTCCAAGGATTTTTCCCTGCCTAACTGAAGCATTCCTATTCATCACCCATCATTTTGTAGAGTGCTATCCTGAAAACTTCTGTCATGTTGAAGATTAAAAAGGGATTAAGAGTGAGTAATGGGTTTTTCAGGTAAATTTATGTACACACAACAGCACATTAATTGTTCAGGTTCAGTTCTCCAGCTCAAGACAAATACTTGCATGTTTACATTTGACACTCTTATTTGTCAATTCTTGGAGCTGCTGCTGCAGGGATCCCTGAACAAACCGCCTTAGCAGTCTTCTGTATGTTCTTTCTTATATGTGCCACCTCTACCCCTGCTCCCCCTGCACAGACACTTCCCTGCAGAATCCTAGCCAGCAAGGTTATGCCAGAACTTAATTTGACTCGCTGATGTTGACTGCTTTGCAATGCCCGGCCTGCTCAATTCTGTTTTCCCTCAAGGCCAAATTTAAGACTACTCAGAATGCATACTCAAACTGGCTTTGGCAAAGGTAAAATATATGTGGAAATGATGATAAAAATAAATCCTTGCATTTTTGTGATACTAAATAAGGAATAAAAATCATGTGACGTAGGAACAAATGGCCAGTTTCTCACTTTGGCCAATATCCTGTTGCAAGAGTATGTGCAACTGGTGGTCAGTGCTGAATGAGTTTTGGATTTTTTTGAACTTTGCAAGAAAACATTTTTTTTTTATTTTTAAGAGTGAGGTTTATTGTAGACAAAGATGTTACTGAAGGAATCCTCCTAATATTGTCCGCTTAGTTGGAAGAAGTTTGTGCAGGTATTCAGTAATGCATTAACCATCTGTAGGGAGCTATAAGGAAAAAATCTTCATAAATTACTGAGCAGGGAGCTATAAAAAAAATCTTCATAAATTACTGAGCAGCTTTGCTGAAGATCAGAATGTTTCTTCAATTTCTCTTCACAAAAGGAATCTTGTCTGTGGGACCCTGGATAGTCTTTTCACCATTAATGCAATCTGTCGTGCATTGTGTGTGGGACTGTGCAGTGACAGGGGCTGTAAGAAGAGAAAATCTTGGATTTCAGTTTCCTACTTGGTTTGGTGTGTTTAAAATTACTGAGCAGCTTTGCTGAAGATCAGAATGTTTCTTCAATTTCTCTTCACAAAAGGAATCTTGTCTGTGGGACCCTGGATAGTCTTTTCACCATTAATGCAATCTGTCGTGCATTGTGTGTGGGACTGTGCAGTGACAGGGGCTGTAAGAAGAGAAAATCTTGGATTTCAGTTTCCTACTTGGTTTGGTGTGTTTAATACCTGTGTTAAACAATTAGGTCATTTAGAAGTTGAAATATTGAGTTAGGTTATGGAGCCAAGTTACCCAGTTGGCCGTAACTGTGAAACTACTTACACTTGGTTCTCTTAAAACTAGGTACAACTTACTTTGGTACTCTTAAAAGATCCCTTTGAAATCTGGGCCCTGAAAATACAAGAAAATACCTAACATAACATTAAACCACACTGTAATTCAGAGCAGTGTCCTTATTTAGGCTTTTTCTTGAAAAGTCAGGTCAAACCTCTCTTCCATCTAAACTTTTAAAATTTTTTAATCACAAGCTGTTTTAAGTAAACTTTCTGGACTCAGAAGATACTGGAATTTTGACGTATTTTGATGTATGCACCATGGGACAATTGTTCTATTTCAGGATGATATTTGGTTGTGTTATCCATGACAAGTATGCTGTTTCCCTTGTCTGTGTTTGTAATCTTAGCAGTATGCTCTTGTCATAGAAAGAGGGTATGCTAGTCTCTCAGCATAAATAAGAAAACTCAAGAAAAATAACCACAGTGTGACATGGGTCCCCTTAGAGCTGGGGACAATATTATGAATGCCCTCTTAATGAGGGATAAAAGAAGACATTTATTTTGCTTTGGAAAGATGTGGAATATTAGATCTTACTCTGGAAATCTGGGCTGTGACTACTTTCTGCCTAGCAGAGTGCAAATTTTATGTTCTGTGTAGAACTGTATCCTGGTCACCACTTTGAATTAATTATTGACTGGGTGAGTGAGTCCTGTCCACTTTCTAAACCATAGCAGAAATATATTTCAGTGAGATGTCAAGCTGAGACTATTCGAATGAGCAGATTTTAAAAAAGAAAAAAAAAGGTTAAACATATTTAATGACAGAGTAGCAAAATAATTTGCTATAAATGGACAGGTGCCCGACTTAAAAAGAATGAAGAAATCTCCTTCCAAACCAATGAGTCTCAGATATTTTTATTTAAAGTCTAACATATATTCAAGAGTTTAACTGACATGCCTTATTATTTACTCTGAGAATCTATTCTGGAATTATTGTATTGCTCCTGTAAATGTACTAGTTTCCTCCAGACAAAGGACTAAATGACTTTCACAACAAACTACATGCGTTGCCCAATACATGCATCACGGAAGAGTGCAACGTGTTTATATCATCCTTTTCTTTCTACAATCCTTAAAACTTACTTAGAGGAGAAATCACAGCTGCTTTTGTCTGAAGAGCATCAGTGTTTTTATGACTGGCAAATATGACTGGCAACGTGACTCGGCTTTAACAACAGTGACCTAGATCTTGCAATAACAGACATTATCTCAGTAGTCATAATGGAGACATCTGAATGCTTCAGTTTTGCATAAGTGAGACTGTATGCAGACAGATTATACCATAGCAAGCAGTTCCCTAATAATCAGAACTGCTGTGCTGTATTGACATGGTTTGAGAGAGACAGTTTAAATATTATCAGTAGCTTTTCAAGCATTGAGTAAATAGGGCATATCGGTAAGTGGTATGGATGAGATAGCAAAGTTATGGATTTTACACCGGCTTAACTTAAATGAGACTATTTCCAGCAGCAGTTGATATATGTTTATAATAGGACAAAAGACAGCTAGGACATTACCAAGACATTGCCCAGTCTGTCTTTTGACAGAAGAATAGCATTTTGAACCATCCCTAGTGGACTGCCATCATACACTTTTACCTGCCTGCTGATTGCTGCTCATGGTACTAATTTGATCTCAAGCTTATTTTGACAGAAAAGCATGTCTGTTGTGACAAAAGCACCCTTGCACAAGATATTTGTGGCCAACACATTAATGGTATGAGTGTGGGGCCCGACTCTGAAGATTGCCTGGTGACTGGCTTTAGCCAGCTAACACTGTGTTACCTCAGTGAGCTCTTCAGGTTCCTAAAGTTACACATGCACCAGAAAAACTTTGATGGGTCAGAGATCAAATTACTTTCCTTCCCCTCTTTTGCCCTTCCTTTCTTCTCTCCCGTCCCCACCCTCTGTCTGGCTTTCCAAAGAATGTATATTGATTTTTGGCCCTAAATTATCACTGAGACAATGATAGAGTCTCAGTGTTGTAAGATTGTGGCATTGTTGTGCACTGGTCAGATTTTTATATACTTTTTCTAACAAATAACACTGCTGCTGTCAGTTTTTGGTCATTTAAAGTAAAGACATGCAGAGAGTAACACCTCAACATTTTAAGGTGCTCGAATAGGTGCATTAATTTAACAATATATAAATTATTACTACATTGCATCAAAAAATGCCCACCTTTTTGCTGAGTTAGGACTGCATCTAAAGCGCTAAAAAGAGATCCATCAGTGCCTAAGGGCTTTAAGTTGAGTCTTTACATGAATTCATGGATGAGTTTACTTGGAAAATATTGACTGGTACTGAAAAACAAGCTGGACAAAATTAACAGCAAATCCTCTCAGCAAAGTAGATCTGTTGACTGTCAGCTGCCCTAGATTTTAAGCGCAAAACCACTCTGACGGTTGCTGAGTATCAGTGGCTCAGAGAGTTGGGGAAATTAGCCTCTGGTGGTGAGAATAATTGGATTCCATTTGGGGAACTTTCAAACTTTTAATATTTTAAATATTTGAGTGAAGGAAAAGTGGTTTCTTTTCATTACTGTATTTGAAGGGCTGGAGGGTATTTTCTTTCTCTGGTTTTAATCCCTAATTCTCCTCAGAGGATCTTAGTATACACGCTGCTTTATAAAGGCCACCTTTTGTTGTCCTTACTGAAGCACCTACCTCCCTCCTCCTCTTCCCTCCCGAGAACACCCTGTAAGTGGGTCAATAAAAACTGGCACAGTGAGAGCAATGGCTCCAAATGGAGAAACAGGTATCACCTCCAAACATCCCAAAAGCACACATCCAACTTCAACAGCCCTCCCTTTTGTCATAGGTAAGGTTTCAGTGAGGCTTGAGAATATCAGAAGAGTAAAACCAGAATTGTTCTTAAAAAAAAAAGGTCATAAAAACCTCCCACTACTTCCTCTTGAGGATCTCTAATGTTTCCTGCATGTCTGTAGAGGGGCTGTATTTGCAGCAGTAAGTCTATTTATTTTTATCTCAGATATAGTGCTAAACAAAGGGATTCTTTTTCCCTTTTATCCTTCTAAACTGAGTTTATGGGAGGTCTCTTTTTTTCTCAACCCCAAACCGATACAGATAATAATTCACATCCTCTTCGATTGCTCTTTCCAGTACTTCATGAATAGCTGTTAATCTTAATGATCCTTCAATCCTATATTTGAATGGACCACTACCCATTCCCCAAACACTGGAGGATGTATGTCAGGGCATACATACTAATTAGGCGGAATTGTGTAAGCAGTTTTTCCCAAAACCACCAGGGCCAGTTAGTCATCCAGACATTACATAATAAAAGTTCATCAGTTGAAAAGAATGTTCTCAATCATTTATGCTCAGTAAAAGAGAGGTTTTAAAGGTACAAATGGAAATTAGATTCCCTGAAATTCAGAACTGAAATGTTCCCCTTAGAAGTAACAGAAATTACTACAATTAATAATTTAACTGAAAAAGCTCATATACATGCATGTGTATGCATCTTTATCTATCTCTGCATTTCCTAGAAGTTGGCTTAGGAGCTTAGACTGGAACAAATCTGGCTACTAGAGAGAGCTCCCCTGCATTTAGGGAGACATTGCATGGCCACAAATGCTAATCAGCACAGCTAAGACAGCATCACACTTCAGTGACCACAAAAGAATTCCGTTTCGATGGGAGATGCGGAGGTAGAAGAACTGCATCCATGTGGGTGTCAGTGAGGCTATAAAACCCAGAGCATAATGCACTGCAAGGGAGAAGGGATGAAAAACCACTTGCAGATGTAACATTTACAGGGACAAAGTGAGGGATCCAGAAGGAAATATGACAGAGAAAACTATGGAAAATGCTTACGGCCCTGAAAAAGAGTCTAAATGAACATTCAGAAGAATGCATTTTTCTACTTATCCAATATAAACAGCAGAGGGAATTTTGAAAACTGGGTCCTAGGTATGTGGAAACTTGATCAGTTATTCCTGATTACCTTGATATAACTCATACTACGTGGCTTAAATGAGGCTGTGATAGGTACACAGCTTGTGTCAGAAAGAGAACGTTTAATTATGTGAATCTGATTAAAAGCTACTGCATTGTAACAATGATGATAACTAAAACATCAGTTAAAAAATATAATGAATAATTTTAAGGTGCTGAAGATGTCAGGGTTCATTATTTGATTTTAAGGTCAAATTCCAAGTGCACTCTATCATTCAGCTTCCCCTTTTATGGAGAGATCATTGAAGAAAAGCCAGAGGGAGGAATGATGAAGGGGAAAAAATAGCGCTTCCAGCAGATCACATAAAATTGTGCACTTTTTTCCTCAAAGATTGGGGTTAATCTTTTGTAGTTGTACTTGAACTTAATCTGTCTTGATTTATAAAAGGTATTAAATTTTCTTTTCTGAACTTATCCCTGTACTTCCAGTATAAAATTTTACATTCAGTATTCTCTCCGGACCTGGGTAGTTTCATTTCCCTTTACCCATCTCCATACATAGAACAAGCAGCAATGATTAGACTGACAGAGCATCGCTGTTTGCTCAGCAACAGCACCCATTCACCCCAAACCCTTCTTTGCAAAGCCTGAAACCACTGCGTTATATACTTCTGCTCTGTAACATCTTTCCTCTCGTACAGGGTAATGCCACTTTCTAAAATGCAAGTTAAGTTCTGTGAAGAATTTTGAGTAGAGTTTTGCTTCAATTCAGTATTTTGACTTGAAATTAAAGGATGATTCTTCAGCCAAAGTTCTTTTTCTTTGGAAGAAAAGGTGAAGGTTCCACTCATAGAATTTTGTGAGTCAGATTGACTTCGTGACGAAACTGCTAACATCGTAGAAAAAGTGACTGTTGGCAGAAATGCACCTAAGCAATTCTGTCAAAAGTCTACGGTCACCTTAACCTCTGTAGATAAAACCAAGCTTCTCCAATGTTACTAGCTTTAAGAGAAATTAGGTGATTTTTTTTATTTTTGGTCAAATAAACATACTTATTTCTTGAAGCTACATGTCAGTAATAAAATGTGAGAATGAAATATGCTCTTATACGTATCTCACTGAAGGTAAGTTGGTGTTTTTAGCAAAGATTTTACTGGTATTAGTAGAATACTATAGGAGAATTTGTGCTATTCGTAACATTGAGACAAATTCCTTTCTGATTGTCATCTTGAATCATTTTTACTGCTTTTGCACTTCATTCTCCATTCCTGATTGCTATCAGGTAGACAGTTCCTCTTTTCTTCTTCACCATCTTTAACTCTTATGAACACAAATTAAACCTCTTTTTAGCAGACTTTTTTCTGACCCTTCCAGCTAAGGAAGGATCTAAAGCAAACAAAAAGAAATCATTGTCACACAACAAGTTGTGGAACTCACTGCAGCTGGCAGTTTTGGAAAACAAAAGTTTAAGAGTTTTAAAGTAAGAATATCCATGTTTGTGCAGAACAGGCCCACAGTAATGTTCAATGTGATGGTTGCATCCAATGTCCACTCCAGAAGGTCCATCGCCTCCTGCCTACAGAGGACCTGAGAATAAGAGAGCTGCCTATCTCTAATGGTCTTTTCCTGAACATCTCCCATTTGCCATTGTTAGAAACACAATGACGGACCAGAGAGTTCTTTAGAGCGAACCAATACTTTAGTTCCTGTGTAAAGCATTCCTTCTCCCCTCAGGGCCCAAATTTGCCTGCTCAAATACATATTTGAGCTGTGTTGCCAGTGTCCAGTTTAGAATGAAAATTCTTTAGGGCAGAGGTAATATCTTCCTTTCAATGACTGCCCTGTACTTAAAGTCGAGGGCATAAATAATCGTAATACTAAACACAAGGAAAAGTCCAGTTATGCCCTCATATAAGTGAGAAGCAGGATGCATTCTCTGACATGGACTTCTCTGTTTATGATTTACATCAGTGGTTGTCTATGATAGATATTTTCATAGTGATTTCTAATTTTTCTCATGGCAAACTGAAATGGAGAGTTGTTTTGTGATAGTCTGAGATTCTTATGTAGTTGGCTTTTTCAAGTCTAATGGTTAATTCTTGAATGGGGAGTGGTTTCTGCAGATTTGATAATACCAAATGGAAGTTGGGTGATGTTTTTGCCTTTAACATATGCTTAGATGGGTATCCGCAGGACAGCGTCTCAAGAATAGAGAGAAGAGAAAGGATCTATCATCAACAAACTCAAGGACTGCAGCCCAGAAAATTCTTTGGTTTTTAATGTGTTCCATTGATAAGGGAATGTCTTACCGGTAGGGAGCAAAAACAGAATGATGAGCCCTTGTTTAACTGGAATACTTTTTAATAAACAGATCTAGTGGTCATTTATTCAAACATTAATTATGAAATGTTTGCACAGTTCTTAAAGTATGTATGCATTTCAGTATGACCACTCATGGATGTTATCTTAGGGGGTGGCAGGGTAATATTGCAGAGTGACCGGAACCTTTTGAACTCATCAGCGTGATATCAGCAAGTAAAATCTCTGCAGTGCTCTGACCTGAGAATGTTTTCATTGTAGTTGTTGAAAATCAGTGTACAAGACTGGCTTTGGGTCCACGTGGTGGAGAATGACAACTTGGTAAACTACACATCAGACAACTGATTTCTTACATACAGAGGAGGGCAACCATGTAGGAAAACAATAAAATCTATTACTGAAATTAGCCTTCAAACAGGGGCCCCTTAAATGTCAGGAGAGGTTTTGGAGATGGGTATTATCAGTATTCATAGAATCATAGAATACCAGGTTGGAAGGGACCTCAAGGATCGTTTGGTTCAAACTTTCTTGGCAAAAGCATGGTCTAGACAAGATGGCCCAGCACCCTGTCCAGCTGAATCTTAAAAGTGTCCAATGTTGGGGAATCCACCACTTGCCTGAAGAAATTATTCCAACGGCTGATTGTTCTCATTGTGAAAAATTGTCCTCTTGGTGTCCAATCGAATCTCCCCAGGAGTAACTTGTACCCATTACCCCTCCTCTTTTCCGTGTGACTCCTTGTAAAAAGGGAGTATCTATCTTCTTTGTAGCCACCCTTTAAATACTGGAACATGGTGATAA
This sequence comes from Aptenodytes forsteri, assembly GCF_000699145.1. Taxonomy (NCBI): domain Eukaryota; kingdom Metazoa; phylum Chordata; class Aves; order Sphenisciformes; family Spheniscidae; genus Aptenodytes; species Aptenodytes forsteri. The sequence goes on from NW_008795935.1 coordinate 891,928, forward strand.
TGATAAGGTCTTCCCTATTATTAATATTATTAATATAGTATTAATAAAGTATGTTCAACTGTCTCCAGTTTACGGGGACAATATCCGGTTCTTACCTGTGAGACTTGTGGAAAATGACTCTGCCACCTATGTGCTTGAGTAGATATCTTGCCAGTGTAATACTGCCTAACACAGGGTCAGGAATCGCTGGCAAGGTGCCAAAGTTTGTCTGTGCTTGCTGTAGCACAGCGATTTGCAACATGCCAAACTACCACTCTTTTGTAAGTGAGAAGCATCCTCAAATGCAGTGAGCCAATTTTCCTCCAATAGATCCTTGGAGTAGCAGCCGTAAATCCTGTTCTTGGGCAGCCTGGGTGTGCAAAGGGGAATGACACCCTAATACCAAATGTATCCATGCTTACTGAAGGCTATATGAAGGTTTCCTTTTTGACTTAGAAGTCATTTGCAGAACTTCAACCTGGCTTACTTGAAATAATAGAACTGTCACTAATATGATATTTTTTAAAAGCAGGTGCAAATTACACCTTTTTGCTAGAGCCTGCTGGGTAGTAGCAGAAACAAAACAATAGAAATGAGGCAGACCAGTGAGAGGAAGCAAACATAAATCTAAGATGCTGAATCCTAGGGAGACAAGAGTAGCTTCCATTATGAATAATTCTGCTTCCCTTAATTTATTTCCTGTCTCCACCCCCCAGCATTTCTATTATTCTATAGGGCATCCTATTGGTGATTTAGATCAATAGTAGACTTCCCAAGATGTTTGTTCTTCATCCAGTTTTACATGCAGAATAGTTGGGAGGGTGTGGACACTAAAGGGAAACAAACAGCAATGCTAATTTCAGTATTTCTTCATTTGTAAATCAAACTTTGTTTTGCATGAGTCTTTTTATATTTGGTTGGTTAAACCACGACATTGGTCTTTGCAAACAATAACATACTATTTCAAGTGCATTTTAAGTCACTATGATTTGATTGCAAATATTGTCCTAATGAGTTCTGGATATAAAGTGGAGAGCTAAATGATGGAGCCTTGCTTTGGAAAGTCTGTTGTATTTAGTTCTGGCTTAGTAAATGAAGCAATAGCTCACAAAGTGTTCACAAGCTTCAGAAAAACTGTGTATGGTTCTGTATATAGCTAGAAGGATTACTGGTAGGTTTTCAGACAACATTATGGCTCATAATACCGCTGTTTCAAAGTCCAGGTTTGATTTTTGCTGCTTAGATTAATTTTGAAAAAAGGGTGCTGTTAGGAATACTTGTTGTAAAAGAGTCCTGAAGTAATATAATCTCATCCCTTCTGAATGTCATAGAAAATTGGTTCCTGTCTTTTTTCTTCCCTAAATAACTGTTGTTTTCCTGGTAACTCTTAGGCTCATTCTTTTAATCACTTCACAACGTGTAGAGCTGATGGGTAGGGGTCTAGAATATTTCCCCATCCCCACAGGCATTTTCACAGTGCAGCTGTTGATCATGTGAACTTATTCATGTTTCCTTCACAGCTGACACCCTGCAAATGTCTGGCGTGCCTGGAGATGGTAAACATGTGTTCAGAGCAAAAGGAGCATTCTTCTTATAGGGACGGCATGTCAATTTTCTGAGAGGTGAGGGAATCTGAAGTGAAAATAAGGGTTTCTTCAATTGCATTAAGACAATACAGACCATCAATGAATGAGAAGGAAGCGTGTCATGCTGGGGTATGGATCTAGCAATCCAGACATCAGAAAAACAAACAATTTTCTTTATTTTTATTCCCTTAGAAGTAAAGGGTTTCAGAGCAAAAAAGCTAAACGTTTCACAGATTTTAGATTTTTAGCTTGTCTCACCTCACTTTTTTGTAAGAGATTTTCCTTAGCTGCCTCTTTAAAACTCTCTTTTGCCGTGGAGTTTATTAAAATTTTGACAGCTGTCAGACTAGGGATGTGCTGAGAATGCTGCCTATCACACTGACCAACTGTGTCTCTGCTTCTTTGTTCTTCCATCTGTCTGTCTTTTTCCATTTGTCATTTTTTGTCCCACTCTCGTGCTGTAAGTGCCTTTGAGACAAGTAACGTTTTTGCAAGGTGTTTTGTACAGCACCTACACAATTGTTCCTGATGCATATCATCCACCTGTGTTTTGTTTCATTTATTGGGTTCCCTTTTCTAGCTGAAAAACTCCTACCAGGTGAAAAAAAGATCAACCCCCCGTTATACCAAATACAGGAAATCTCATATGAATGCAATTATAATTTTGACAAGGGTCTAAAATGTTTAAAGAAGAATCTCCAAGACATTAACTTCTGTGAGTGCTTGCTTTTTCACTAAAGCAGAGCTCATGCCTTTATGCAAGGATTGAATAGTCCAGTCAACTAATTAACTATACCTTCTGTCATTTTTTTTAACCCTTTCACTTGGGAGTGCATGCATGTTTCCCTCTGTAACCTCGTGAACCTAATATAAGAGTGAATTGTCATTTGAGCTAATCTAACCATATTCTTTTCTCTATTTAAGGAAATAATAAGGCTACAAGGACACATTTATTGCATATCAAATTATTCAGGTCTTTTGTGTTCAGTGAAGCTCATTTAAACAAAAATCTGATAAAGGAATAAATATGTAATGATGAGTAAAATAACGCATACTGGGTATAGATGACATATCTAATTCTAATGATAACGAACTTAGTACCAAAAGATAGACATTTATGCTTCTGTATTCTACATTGCATAAATCACCCAATTAAGTATGTTAGGCTCATATGCCAGCAAAGTGCACAGCTGTGTTTAAGGTTAACCCTTAGAACACATATCTGTCCCCACAATCTTCTTTTCTTCTGGTAGTGCATGCTCCATAACTACCTCCGAACTGCTGATCTTTCTCAATCTTTTTCAACAGGAAGGATCCAGTCTACTGTTGGCTTTCTGTTCGCTCACCACCTTGCTGAAGTCCATCCTTCTTGGTACTCCTCACACCAGTCCTCTCCAGCTGCTCCAGGCAGTGAGCCAACTGACTGCTTTGTAATCACACCATCTACCTCCTTGAATCGTGAAGATATGTCATCTTTTGTACTACTGCTCTGTGGATGAATCCTTATCCTGTCCTAACGAGGATATTAAAGATGAGGCAGGCCTTAATATCTGGGAATAGTATTTTCAAGAGTCATATAAGGCACATAGATACACAGACAGATGGATTGCCTCTCCAGTGGATGGCTTGTCTTGGAAACACTCATTGATATTTCAAGTAATATTTCCCAGTTTCCTAGATACATTCTATTTATCAGACGTAGCCCAGCTACAGAATGGCCAGTTTCTAAGCACTCAGCTATGCTGTAGGCCTCTCAAGCTGTAGGGAAATGGATTTTCACCATTTGCAAAAGTTCATATTTTGCTAAATTATTTAAAAAAAACCCAAAACAAACCCACAAACAACCAAAAAAACCTAGCATTCCCAGCTCCCAACACCTTTCCGTATTAGAAAGAAAGCAAAACTCTTGTTTTATACCATGAGAGATTTTACATTTCTGTCTTGCAGCTTGCCTTTTTAGGGGGGGAGGGAAAGGAATGGAAAAGAAGTGTCAGTCTCTGAATAACAAGTCCCCTTTTTCCTATGTAAAAGTTCTTCAAGAATGAAACAGATAAATTTTACCAAGTCACTATGAAGCAGAAAGAAAAGCTGCAAAGTAGCTTTGTGGAATATTAATAGTGATTGTATTTGTGTAATTTTGGTTTATATTTTTCAAATAACAGCATGTTAGAAGTAAAAAAAAAAAAAAGACTATACTGTAAATACTAACATGTTAGGACTGATCTGTCTGTTGCTTGGCAGAGTGTTAAAACCCACTACAGGAACAATTACTCCCAGTATAATTTCATGCTTCACTGTGAAACAGATACGTACCTTAAACATATTTTAAGGCATGAGACTTGGTCTTACTCACATAAACCCCTATTGGTGTGTCCAATCCCATCTTTCTTAAACCATGTCATAGCATTGAGGGAAAAACTATGTGTATATGACTGAGTTTGGAGGCTTGGACATGTTAGCAAGAATAAGGCAGTTTAACATTGTGCATTAATGAAATAGAATGAAAATAAATGTCAGCTGTGTCCCACCCATACACCAGTTCAGCAAAGTGAATGAAGCAGAGAGGACAGTAATGACCACAATGACATACAGCAAGGCGTTATGGCTTCACACTGCATTCTGTCTCTGAGCGGTCATTTGATAACACTGTGATCCAGGAACATAGTCATTCCTTTCTGTACATTACCATAGCATGACCTGCTCAGCTTTAAAAGCAGGTTTTTTGTGATTATTTTTGTCCGCTTCTTACTTTATGTTCTATTTTGTATCAATGGGGATAGAACATTTTATACAGATTCATCAGGGAAAGGACTTTTTTTTGGGGAGGTGGGGGGGTGGGGTGGAGGGTGTTGTTCAAGACTTTTTATGTTCACAATAACAGGGCTTCTAGGCTTGTGTCTGCATGAGATGAACTGCATTTTGCATCATTGTCTTCACCTTCACATTTGGGGTTGTTACCTTCACCTCCCTCTGTTACTAGCCCTAAGGCACATGTTATCCCATATCCACATGCATTCTGTCATGTCTCATTCTTTGACTGAATAAAAACCATGTTCGGAAGATGGCAAATGAAGGGCTGGATTGAATTCTGTAGATATGCATGGAGGAGGCACTCACTCTTCATGCAGATTTCCCCCTTCCTGCATCCAGGTGGTGGTTGTGGGAAGCAGCTGCCTTGATTTTTTCCATCTTTCTTTTGTGGAAACCATATGGGGCTTCGTGCAAGTCTGTGTTTATATATCACCTCTTGTATGCAATACCACATTCAGCTCCAACTTTATGGGAAGTACAGCAGGTTCTATCTACCACAGCAGGCATGGTATGGATTCAACAACAGGACACCACGAAGCAGCTTGGATGGACTTCAGCTCTGTACTCTGAAATCAGCAACACTGTAAGAGGTGGGACTCTGGCTCCAAAACTTCTCTGTCATCCCTCTGGGGGTACCATGGTAAGAATTTGCTGCTCTCTGGAAGAATTTGAATGAATCTCAGTGTGTAGTGCTTTTCTTTACAATTCCTCTATTTGGAAAAGGCCATGAAACCCTTCTAATGAAAGGGGTGCATATCAGTATTTTCACACAAAGATATTTCTAGAAGTGTTTACCATTTGAACTACTGGTTAGGAAACCTCTTCAATATCTATTAGCAATGATACAGACAGATTTAGGGTCAAGAATGGAATTTTCACAATTTGAACCTTGAGTATGTTGATTAAAATTTATTTCAATATAAAAGATCCCTCCAGGGACCTACCTTCAAGGACTGTGTTTTTCAAGGCTTGATTTGCATATCACCTAAAACTGTCTTTGCTTGCTTTTACTTGAGAGAATGGATATCTTTGCACTATAGTTCTGTACTTCCTGGCAATTTTACAGACTGCTCTTCTATGGCAAGTTAACATCATTGCCACTAGCCCAAAGGAGTTGCACAAGGTGAATGAGGGTAATGCTATGTTAGTGTCTAGTCTGAGTATCAAGAGGGAGGACAATCTCAGTGCAGAACCTCATATAGGTAATGCATCCAGTCCTAGTGAAGCATATACATCAGATTTCTTTGTGGCTTTGCTGTGAACCTTCAGTGGAGCCAGACAATCTTTGGGTTATCTGTAGAGCGCATTGAGAGAGAGAACATTAATTATTCTGAGGGGAGAATTCTTCTCCCTGCTTTACTCAATTCTGCACTGACAAAATATATGCGGCTTTCCCCTCATGAATCTACTCTGTATTACGCCAATTTTTACTTAGCAGATGGTGATCTGGTCTCTACTTCATGCTGAAACCTGTGACCCAGTTAGCTGATACAAGGCAATTGGGGATGCAAAGAACAAAGCTTTCCTCGCTTCTGTTTCCAAGTAAGTCAGGTCAGTGTTACTGCCAATAATATTCTCTTCTGTATTTTTTATACACATAAATGTCATATACCTATGTTGGTATTCTTTGGGGATTAAAATATAGTATTGATTGTTTATACCATATTACTTTAGCCATCCCACTGAAGTCAATAGGAGTATCCACACAAGGAAGGAATGTAGGTCTGAGCCTTTGATTCCTGTAGCATTCTTCTTTAACCAAACCAAAATATTACTCTGTGTTTGGATTATGTTCAGTTGCAGCTGAGAGATGATTGTTTGTCTTTCAGATTCCATTCACATGACTATCTTTTCATAACTGATATATGATAATTTATACTTCATGCTCTCAGGACTATGTCATGTAAAAAGTAATATTTAGATAGCCAAATATCTGACACAAAAAGTATAGGACCATCACACACACACACACTTAAAAGTCCAAGAAATCACATCTCCCCAGTTGCTCATATCTTTGCCTTTCACTGTTTGTGTTGGTTTCCTTTCAGTAAATACAACTGCAGATCTTTGGCCTGTGCCACATGTCAAATAAGGATAAGAACCCTGTACCTGGAAGTCAGTTTTCAAATGTAAATGGAGCAAATATGTAAATCTCAACAGTTTCCCTATATAGTATATATCTTTAAACTGCCAGATTATGCAGGTGTATGTGCAGGGGGTAACTTGTACATGCAAGAACCCATTTATGACGATTAAACAATTTGTGTGTGGAAAATAAAATATGTTTAGAGCATGCACTTTGGCATGTACACACTTTGCCAGAGTAATTGATGGAATGAATATTGAATACCTCATCTGAAGACACAAAAATATACAACTGCCTAAAGTCACTAAAAAAAGAGCAAAGAGCAAAGGTTTTCTATATTTTTTTCCCCCCTTACAATATTTTGCCAGATTCTGAGTATCTTATTCTGTGTGCTGTCTTGCTTAAACCCAAGGTAATGATAGGAAAGCTTGACTATTCTTTTTTTTATTACTTTGCAATTGTTGGGGAAATTGTAAGTAGCTAGAGTTTAGATTTGGAAGTATTTAACTACTCCACTTCCATCTGAATTAACATATAATACCATCTTTAATTCTGTATTTATCACAGAAATTTTTTTGCTTGAAAGATATACTTCTGGGAATATATTAATTGTCCTGTGTCATAATATCACTTCTGAAAGGAGTACGTCTTTAAATATTAGAGTTCAGTAGGACTGTTCTTAATTTTTGCTATAATAATAAATACTGAATGTCATACCTTTTCAAAGATCCAAATTGGAAACTTCTTTTATCTCACTAAAATGAGTGGAAGCTCCACACATGTATGTATGAAAGCAGGGAATTGTTACCCCAAATATACCTTTCAAGGATAATTGGAAAGGATTAATTTACTTCATGTGGCTTTAAGGGAGATGAATAGTCTGCTATGTTCCCAGGAAATAGAGAGTTCGGAATTCTTTACTTTTGCTGGTGCAGAGTTGTCTGCAAAGTTTGCATGCTCAAGTAGTTTTAGGTGTACCTGTCCTTGAAGAAGTAATCCAAAACAGAAACTCAGGTTTTCCCTGAAGCTTATTCATATTGCTACAGCCTTTTTACATGAAATTTTGAATATTGAAAATATTTTATCACTTTGTTTTTAATATTCACGCAATAGAATTTCTTTCAAGTGTCAAAGTGGAATAAGTTATACATGTGTGTATTTATATGTATATATACACCAAGACGTAGAAAACTGTGTCAATAGAATTAGCCCATATAAAGGTTGGTTTAGATGTATGCTAGCAGGTCCAGTTTGAGGCAGAGAGGCTCAGACTGAGAGGCTTTTTTCAGTCCTGGGTGGGAAGCTGGTTAATCAAGCTCTTGTACTACTCATCTGCTCCCATAGTTTTACCTGAGCTGCATTTTCCTTGCTTAGCTCCCCCCTTCTTATGCAAAGTCTCTGGCTCAGCAGTCTAACTTTGACCTATTTGACCTTGCCCATTTCCTTTCCGCTGCAGGGCAGTTCAGTAAAGGTACTGTGCAAGCAATCCCCTTTCTAGCATACTGCCAGTTGGACAGAAGCTGACATGAACCTTCTAGGAAAGCTGAGATGTGGTGTAATATCCAAACTCACCTGCAGTCAGCAATTTTAAAGTGTTATCTCTGAAAAGCAGAGGGGATTGAGTGGATGTGCCATGGAAGAATTAATGGAATATCCACTTTAATGCTCTCCTAAGAATGAAGGCATGTTCTGCAGATATTCAGTCCAGCATGTGTGCTAACACAGCAGCATTTGGGTCAGCTGGACCTCCCATGAGGTGAGACTCTACAGACTCTCTGCGGTCTGCTGTAGGTGTCTCTGGGCTAGTCCCCCCTCAGCAAAGAGGTTCTCTAGAAACAAAATCTCCAGGAGCTGTATTTAGACATATAGCTTCAGGGGGGAAGGAGTCCCAGAATCCCATTAGGAAATTGATCAGCTCTAGGGTTGCAAGAGTAGCCAATGGTGTGGGAACATCTACTGCACTGGTTGGTACTAAGGTACCAGCATTCAACTTTTACAGATGCAGATCAGAAGTCTGCATTTCTCCCCTCATCATAGCTGCATGGGCATCTGCTTGAATGTAGAGAGTAGGTTGCTTATCAGCTGGTATGGTGAGACATGGAGTCAGCCTCAGCTGCAAACTCAAGATACCATGAAATAGATGAGTTTTATAAGGTATATAATTTTGTGAGGCAGTGTAAAAAACCAGTGACAGCTACCCAAGAGTGGCTGTAGAGTGGCTATAGGGCTGTAGAAGAAAGTCTTTCTACCTATGAAACACCTATAAAACATCAGTAGGTGATTTATAATGTTCTTAAGTGGGAAAAGATACTTGGGATAGGACCTATTATGCTTAATGCTGTCATCTAAAAGGTATTTACTCTGTTTTAGTTGTGCAGACTTCCTCTTAGTCAATGGATCTGTGTATCGCAGAGTCCTGTCTTGAGCTGAAAGCTCAAGAATGAAAAAACTGTCTGTTCACTCATTTGAACACAGAAGGTTGTTAGACAGCTAATTTTGAGGAAATACAGGTAACTTTGTGGAGAAAACCTTAGGTGATGCAAAGCCCACACTCGTTCACAAAAATGGTTTCACGGAGGATGAGAAATGCCTCAGATCCTCAGAAATCAAAATAACCAAGCGCTAGTCAGATGGCAGGCCCATGTTTTACTGTGCCATCAGCAAGTCAGCCTATTTATCCTGCGGAAAACTGACTGCTGCCTCTTGTTCAAAGCAGGGGCTACACCCATTTCTTTGCTCCTGTGGCAGCTCCTGGTCCTCTCCTCCGAGTGCAGCTTTCCGAGTCTGGACCTCCTACATTTCCATGTTTGTCGGCAACGTGCATAACTAAAACGGTATTTTCATATTTCAGTGCAGCCGAGGCCCCTTAAAGCAGAGGGTTGCAAGTGTGAGAGAGAGATATGTTGTTCCCTAATGGCTTATTACCATCCCATTTGCAATTCAGATCAGTTCTAAATTGACTGAAATTTTTAAACACATAGCAGGCAGTTTAAACTAATGATTGTCTGGAGGTTCACATCTGACATGAACTAAGCTTCTGTTCAAAACAAATTGCAAATAATTCTTCCCTTAGAGTCAAAATGTCACTTTTTACACTGTGCATTGTTGCCAGATTTTGTCAGTTACATTAAAAAAACCCACACCAAAACCCACAAAAAACCTGCTACCCACTGAATGTTCTGAATTAGAAAGCAGAGTGACACTGGGGTTGTTCCCCCCCCCTTTATTTACAATAATGTATATGCGTGCCTGGCTCTCTGTAGCCTGATGAAAATTCCTCCTCCCCCCTCCCCAGCTCCCTGAAACCCCTCAGCCTGTGCTGAAGGCCCCGGGAGCAGCGGTAGGCCCGAGTTGCCTAGCAACCCCCAGCAGGCAGTGGGGCCGCCGTGGCCTGCCTCGGCCCGCCAGCCTTTCCGCATTGCTGCCGGGGTTAATCGCTAACCCCCCTTCAAACCGGGCGTTTCGCCTTGGTCCCCCTCCCTGTTGCTGGCTTGCCCAGGCCTACACAACTGTGGTCCTGAAAGGGTGTCAAAGGTGGCTGCGGCATGTTGGAGGGACGACGAGCACCCCACAGATTAGGTTCCACGTGCCCCAACGGGATGTGCTGATCGTTGTGCTCTTTGGTGAACAATGGCCGGTGCTGGCACAGAGCTTCAGAGCTGCCTTTTCTTCTGGCCATGGAGGTGTAGTAAAATGGGCTTAATCCTTCATTGTTTCCATTTTTCAGCACCCTACCTTGTCACGGCTGCTTAAAGAAGTATTGGGAGTTTGGGTTCAATTCCATCAGGATTTCAAAGTCCATAGGTTTGATGGTGATAAAAAGGGAAGCTCTTTAAAAATGTCCAGTGGGGTGGAAGGGTATGTTTAATATGTGATTGAAATTGGGTTTCCCTTGAAAGAAATAATCCATCTGAGGGGACTTGCTGGAGAAATCTTGATAACTTGCAACCACTGATAACTAATTGTGAATAGGGAGGTATTTGCTAATTTCTAAAGGGAACGAGTTTATGTAGAGAGAAAAAAAAATGAGTCCAGTTTCCTTTGATGTAATCCTTGTGTATTTCTGCTTTGTAGGTGCTGGCCACAGGGATAAGGTTTGGGACAGTCTTCTTTACCCATGGTGTTACTGGATCAGGTATCTTTGTTAGATGTTACTTGAAAAGTCTGTGTTACTTAACTGACTTGTGGCTATCTCTGGACTCCAAAAAAAAGATTGTTTTTCAAAAATTATCACAAAGAACCCTCTTATGTTCATCAAGCTACTTGTTCAGTTGCTATTTATGTTTTCATCTTGAACTGTGTATTGGTATACTTTGTACATCATCGCATATGTCAAAAGCTTTTGCATAGCACGTTGTCATACTTACTGGTTTTTTTGTCCCTTTTTCCACTGAGAAATATTTCTTGAACTGTTGTTAAAATGGTGGGTTGATGGAGATCCTGGCTCAAGGAATATTTTGTCATGAGAGAGAATATGGTGAAATGACATGCTTCTTATCTACTAAAATGGCAATTTCACTGAAAACTTTAATTTTCCTTATGAAAATTGTGAATCCAGAATTGGTTTCAGTCAATACGTAGGAAGAAATCCTGAAGCATCATTTGATTGGTTTGATTTAGAATGTCTCTGTATTTGTGGGGAGGGAAAAGTTGAAACCAAATGAAAGAGACTTTTCTTTGCTAAATGTCAACTTTCCTACTACATGTTCATTGCATGTAAAAAATTGCATTGCATGGGTTTTTTTTAACTGAAAGGAGATGGGAAATGTAAAAAAGCATTTCTTAAGATGTTCCTAACTTTATGATCTTTTTGGGAATATCTACCTGCTTGTAACTATCTGCCTTCAATATATACAATTGAAATGTGATATACTTTGTATTTTACAAACAACAACAACAATAAAAGTCTCAGCTTACTGATTATGGGTATGGATTAATATAAAATAAGTTTCTGCTTTCAAAATGAGTGCTTATGAGTGCTGCCTCTTTCCACTATATAAATCTATTATGTTGAAGACTAAGTTTAAATACAGTTTGCCCTGGCTACAATTAAATATATATAAAAGAAGTCTTGCTGATTGGTTTTAAGGTTAGAACTGAATCGAAACCATCTTTCATCTGTGAAACATGAAAAACCATTTTTCATTTTTTGATTTGCTAGAGGAAGTGGATGCCATCCAGAAGGACCTTCACAGGCTTGAGAAGTGGGCCCATGCAAACCTCATGAGGTTCAACAAGGCCAAGTGCAGGGTACTGCACCTGGGTCAGGGCAATCCCCAGCATCAATCCAGACTGGGGGATGAATGGATTGAGGGCAGCACTGCGGAGAAGGACTTGGGGATACTGGTGGTTGAAAAATTGGACAAGAGTCAGCAATGTGTACTTGCAGCCCAGAAAGCAAATCACACTCTGCACAAACACCATAGCTGTCTGTATCCTGGGCCGCATAAAAAGAAGTGTGGCCAGCAGGTCAAGGGAGGTGATTCTCCCCCTCTACTCTGCTCTTGTGAGATGCCACTTGGAGTACTGTGTCCAGTTCTGGGGTGCCCAGTATAAGAAAGACATGGACCTGTTAGAGCAGGGCCAGAGGAGGGCCACAAAGATGATCAGAGGGCTGGCACACCTCTCCTATGAAGAAAGGCCGAGAGAGTTTGGGTTGTTCAGCCTGGAGAAGAGAAGGCTCTGGGGAGACCTTATTGCAGCCTTTCAATATATAAAGGGGGAGTCTTGTCCTGTAGTGACAAGGGTCAACAGTTTTAAACTGAAAGAGGGTAGATTTAGATTGGATAAAAGGAAGAAATTTATTACAATGAGGGTAGTGAGATACTGGGGCAGGTTGCCCAGAGAAGCTGTGAATACCCCATCATCACAAGCATTCAAGGTCAGGTTGGATGGGGCTTTGAGCAACCTAATCTAGTGAATGATGTCCCAGCCCATTGCAGGGGGGGTGGGCTAGATGATCTTTAAAGGAAGGTCCCTTCCAACACAAACCATTCTATGATTCTATGATTCAGTGCATGCTTTGGAGGAGAGCATGTGGTGTTTCTTGACCATCTCTCTAAAATGTGTTGTGCATGTTCAAGACTGTAGCACTATCATTCTACAGCTTTGTGCTGCTGTTTTTTCCCCAGTCAGATTTATGCCATGACAATAGATATATAATATTACCCTTAATTTAGGCCAAGTTAGAATTCATAATCCCTTTGATAAAGAGGCTATACCAGGTATGTCATGCTTTGATACTAAGGTGATATGCATGATATAAATAATTCTACTTTTCCCTCTCAGAGCAGTGGTGAACTTTTTTTTTTGTGAGTTATGACATACACAAGGGTTGTCTAGAAGACAGAAAACATCTTTTGCAGAACAATGCTACTATCTACCATTGTATTAAAAGCTTCAAGATTTGTTTTTGTATGAGTCTCTTTATGTCTTATATTCACCTAAACCTTACTTTCACTTAGATGGAATCTCAAGTGAAAATAAAAATAAATGGGTATCCTAAACTTCTTGCAAACCATTTCTGATGCTGTTGCTTTACATTTTTCATGGTGCCATCCATCAAAAGCTAATCTCTCAATAAACTCAGGCTGTGCATTGCAGTTTCTTCCTTCACATGGCCCTTGAGAGAGCATGAGAGAATTTTCTAATACGATGAAGTATTTTCTAGTACAAGATGATAAAGAACAGAATCTTTTTCATTTTCTCACTTTGATGCAACAGGGACACAGAAGAACAGATTCCTTGCAAATAACACAAAAGCCACTTTGAAGAATTGCTGAGCTGCTTTATTGCATTAGCTTTGACATGAGGACCCATGGTCTCTGTTGCATGGGTCTCATGAAGATACCATGCAAATCAGATTAATTCAAGTAGCTTTTGTCATATTAAGTTATAGTACATGTGCTGTAGGTCCAGGATGTTGGAACATCCAAAGGGTTCTGAGGCTTTAGTTAGGCTTGGATAATCATCAAAAGGCTTGGAAACTTTTTTGAGCTATATGAACTATTTTTGTCCGTGAAATCAGGCTGGAAATCTCCCAAGAATGGCTCCTGGGGAAGATTATTGTTATTTCAGTCATCTGGATAAAGAAAGGGCCTATTGTCATGTATGATTATTGGCCTAATCCTGCAAACCATGCACAGTGCTTTCAAACATGAAGTCAGTAAATGTAAGCACAGTAATATCTATATATATTTCAGGAATTATTTCTACCTTAGCAATAGAGTGAAAAGAACGACAGAGAGACAAGCTATGTTATATACCACACTTTGCATACTTCTGATTCTTACTTGTTTGAATTTTAAGTAAACAGAGCAGGACCTTGCTGGGAAGGGACCCTTTTTTTGTTCTGTGTTAGTGTACAGTAATGGTGACTTGGTTGATGAGTGTGGGTCTAGTAATTCTGATAGTACTGTAAAAAATATAATATTCTCTACTAACTTCTGACTTATTTGACACTGATAGCTGGAGAGAGGTAGTCAGCTTGATAGTGAAAAAAACTCCGTCAGTAAATGGGAATATTTTCAGAGTTAGTCGTTTAGTGCACAAACTAATTCCTATTCATAGAGTGCACATGCATGTTATGTATTTTGTATTCTGCAAACTCCTTTGCAACGTGGTATATGCTACAAACGATGTGAGTTTTATAGTTTCTTTGATATGCTAGAGTGAGTTGTCTTAGCATTTTTGATGACTCACACTGTCACTCATGTGAATTAATAAGTGATCTGTACTCTTCAGTGTAATGAACCCTATCATTTATTAAAAAGGGAAAGTGTTCCCATAATTAGTGTGGTGATGTTTGACAGGAAAAGTGAATTTTTGAGGGACTACTACTATTAAATATTGTCAGTAAATACTATTCATTTTTATGCTTGGCAAAGCACTTTCTGATAGCAAACTGGATAAAATGTAAAGAAATGTTTGTTGTAAAAGTGTTTTGTAACAAATTTTGACTGGTGTCTATGCCGTCATTTTTTAAATGGTTGTGAAATACAGGAATTCCCAGTAAAGGGCTCTGTCCAAGACATGTGCTTAGGACTTTTAGTGAGTCTCAGTGTCAATAGTAAATAGGAAATGAACATTCATCTATCTATACATCAGTACTTTTTGAGCCGGAGACCAAGTGTTTCTGTGACCCTGAAAGTCTTTCTGTAACCTCCTTTCACTTAGTTTGTTACCATTCGCACTGTGTACTGAGGAAGAAAAATAAGATGATGTGGACTGGCCAATACTGATATAAAATGTTACCACTCAGTGAAAGAACTTCAGAACTCCTTCATGAGGAAAGGAACAAAAAGTGATTATATCCTGCAATTCTCTTTTGAACGCATGATTTAGAAGGCAGTATGCCATGACAACTTATTCTTCCCCAAAAACCAGAATGTTAGCATGAGATTCTAGTGCTTCCTGGATGATTAAAAGAGCATAAACATGGTGGTATGAAAGAGAATTAGTGACAAAGTAAGCAACAGGGTTTGTTTTTTCCCTCAATGCACAATAAAATTATAGATTGAAAGGTGGACTCTGTATTTTCCTTTAAAATGGCATTGTATTTTCTTTGTGTTCCACAGAATCTGTCTGTGGGACCTTAAAAAAAACCAACCAAAAAATCAAAGAAAGTGGGAGAGGTCTCTGAACCTTTTGTTCACCAAAGATAAGGACAGTTTGTACTACTTTCACCTGGTTGGAAAAAAGATATAGTTCAGAGGACATTAGGCACCATTACTCATGTGTTTTCATTTCCTCCTCATAGTTGAATACATGAAAGGAAATGAAAAATCACTATGAGAAAATGTACATTTTTTTAATGTTCAATTATGGGAGGAGATACCTAAATATAGCCTTAAAATCCCGATGATAGATATTGTTGAAATGTTATCTGATAGTCATTGAGTTATTTGGGGGAAAAAAGTTGGAAAACCATGGCTTACATTCCTACTGTTTTCCAAGACTGATGTTTATTTGAATTTAGCTTCATTCCTAAAGATGGATATGAGCATAAGGAACTTCAAAAAGGTATCATTATGTTTTAAAACTAGTTTTAAACCTTTTTTTAACACTTTATATAAACCTATGGGTAGTCAGTCTTAAATTTCAATTGAATTGAACATTGAGGCTCAGCCTCAGTCTTCAAGATTTAGCAAAGTAATTTGCAGGCACAAGTAATTAAGAGCTTGAGATAGAAATAGTCATATATGTAAATAGCTTTAAAGATCAGTAAAACCAGTAATTTCAGTGGGAATGTGTATGCCTGTGATGTTATTCCCATGCATGATTGTAGTATTTGATTTCTATAGTGTATAGATATATACATAAATATGATTACAGAGTTTACATCTCTGAGATAATTTGTTGCTTGTATACATTTCATTTATAATAAGCAGACTCAGTTTAAAATGTAGCCCTCAGAGAATTTCTGTTGTTCAGAAATTAAACTTAGAAGATATGTGTCGTTTCTACACTGTATCCCTTGTTATTAGAATTGTGGATTGCCTTTGAAATAATATTGTGAAGGTAAACTGTATTGTACAGGTGAGTTACCGAGTTACAGTCTCTTTTATTTTTCCTGCTAGAAGTTAAACCATTGGAGGCTTTTTGTAGGATCTGAAAAGAAAAAAAGAAAAAAAAAAAGGATGGTATAGAGATTGTCACATTACTAGTTAAGCAGCTGATTCCAAATGACGTATGCTGTCAGTAAAATCTTCCCTTATTGGCTTTAAAATCATCCTCAAAATTATTTCTGTTTGCTCCAATGGCTGGATATAGTCCTAGAGTCTAGACACAAGTAATGAATAGCAAGTTAGATTTTTATTTTGCATATCTCTATTGCTCTGTTGTGTTCAGTGATAAATGCTCTCAGTGATGAATTGGTTTGAACTTCATACCATTTAGATTTGGTGTCACAAGGTCTTATCTTAAATTTAGTGCCATCTGTGGAAGCTTGAATATCATTTTCAGAGGGAACAGAACTGAACCTGTATTTCAGCCATGTGGACCTTTCCTTTCCATTCCTATCACTAAGCAATCTTAAACAAACAGAAGTAAAGAAACCAGCAGAGATTTAAATATTGCCAATTTGGGTATTGAATAAATAATTAGAAAACTAGCCATTTCGAATGCTGGAAACCTGAAGTAGCCAGAAGTTAATACACTTGGAAAAAAACTCTTATTGATATCAGTTTCTTTCATTTAGAAAGAACATGCTTGTTCTAAATTCAGTTTTACATAAAATAAGAGATTGGCTATGTAGCTATTTTTATTGGACGAAAGACAATAGTTGCTCAGGTCTTATGAACATGGACTGATTAACAAAATATTAGTGAGGTAAGAATGTATTTTTCCTACTAGCAACTGAAAAAAAGAGAATTGCCAGTTGGCCTATATTGTGGCTTGAACATTCAGAGTCTGAAGGCATTGTCCATGCCAGGGCACTTGAAAATGAAGGTGTAGCTCTGAATGTGTTCATGGGGTTCGACGTCTTTTTGTCTCTGTGACAGCTGTGATGACTCAGAATATTAACCAGATCACTTTTAAATACCCCTTTAGCTAAACAGCTGCAAACCAGATAGCTTTTCAGTTGTTTAGAATCTCTTTTTGTCATTCTCTTCTATCTTTCTTTATGAAATTAAAAACTCATAATTGTACTAAAGCCAGTGCATGCAAGTTTTAAACAATTGTTTTAGCACTGTAATTTTTAAGCAGTTAATGAAAGTCATTGTTTTAGATCTAGTCATGTAAGTGTAAAATTATGAATGTCTGCCCTATTAATCAAGTTGCTTTTGAATTCTAAAGAGATTCTGAGGTAGGAGTTTACTCAGCGAGACATAATCGTTTTTCCAGCTCAATACAGAGTAGTCTCATTATTCATGTTTTCTTTTGAATAAGAACTCACACTGTAATTCTAAGCACTTGTGATAATTACAAAGGAAATTTTTTCTTTTTTCCCTTTAAAATGCTTTTTTTCCCATTGGCATTATGACAGAAAATAGAATATTATGATCAGATTAAATTCTAGTCTGGGCACTTGCATTTTGCCTTGCAAATTTTACCCATTTTCTTCCTTGACTGTGGTGTCGTACAGCTGTGTGTTTTTAAACCACTGCTGCATATGCCCCAAGTTTTGTGCATTTCAGAGCTTATGAAAGATGTCAGTTATGACTGTCCAACAAGGAATTTGTTTGCTGTACAGGTGATTTTATATGTATTAAAAATGGGCTTAGTATATACTTATCCAGATAAAGCCTGAGGCAGTCAATATGTGAAAACATGAAAAGATTAAAAGGCCATTATATATACACACACATAATTAGAAATGCAAGAATCATTACATCCTTGCAGAGATGGCAAAAATGAGACCTTTCTAGCAGTTGGTATTAACTAATCTCTGACATAAATACCTATTATGGCTGTGCTTATTCTGTTACAGTAATGAGAGGCTTAAGCCCTCAAACCCGTCTTCTCTGGTGTTTTACTCTTCCTCCAAGCTGGCTCAACTCTGGAGCAATGCAGCAGGCTTGTCTAGTGGGAAGCCAAACCCATGAGGAACTGATTGAATTTAAGCTCCTCTTTGCTGAAGCTGTGTGATGAAGCCAAGGCCGAGTTTGTTTATGGCTTACAAAGATGGTATATGGATATGGTCAATGGCTCCAGCTGCTATTTGGCTTCTTACTTGCTGTGTGACTGTAAGCCAGATTTTTTCAAAAGTAATCAATTGTTTTGGTCTCTCCAATTTTCTGATGTTTAACCGTAGTGTTTTTAAATGAGTGCCCTAAAAACTTTGAGTGTGACTAAACCCAAAGTGAATGGAGACGCTTTAGCTTTAGGACAGCAGACACCTTAGCTTAGCTAGTGTCTTTTTATAGCATGAAAGTTTTCTTAGCAACTGCAACCACCACATCACTTGTGAGGAATGTGAAGTGTAGGTGGATATGATATGGATGCCCAGCATTTCCTATTGGGACCTACTGAACATGGGCCCTCCACACTCCCCTGGGCAGCCTGTTCCAATGTTTCACCACTCTTTCAGTAAAGAATTTTTTCCTACCATCCAATCAAACCCTCCCCTGCCGCAACTTGAGGCCATTTCCTCTCGTCCTATCACTTGTTAC
>NW_008795935.1:912733-930322 GCF_000699145.1 Aptenodytes forsteri
ACACTCAACCGTACCATCATCACAATCGTTGAGCTCTATACAATCAAAACACTCCCTAACATACAGGGCCACCCCACCGCCTCTCCTTCCTCGCCTGTCCCTTCTGAAGAGTCTATAGCCATCCATTGCAGCACTCCAGTCATGAGAGTCACCCCACCATGTTTCTGTGATGGCGACTAAATCATATCTCTCCCGCTGCACAATGGCTTCCAGCTCCTCCTGCTTGCCGCCCATGCTGCGTGCATTGGTGTATATGCACTTGAGCTGGGCTATCGATTTCGCCCCCGGCATCGGCACGCCACCCCTCGGCTCATCTCTAGCGAGCCTGGTTTTATCCCCTTCCCCCTTCGAACCTAGTTTAAAGCCCTCTGAAACCTATTGGTTCCTTTGCCCCCTCAGATAGTCAGCTCAAACGTAATGAACCTTCCTTTGGAAATGCCTCCTCTGCTAAGTCAGTAGAGACATAGGTATACCTGGGTCTCTGTCCTTAATATTCCGGGTATGTCTTCTCTCTCCATGGACCGCATGGGGAATCAATGGCTATGTTAGCCAGGGTGGATTTCTTACCTTTCTCTCCCCTACTCAGACAGTTTTTATACAGAGTAAAAGCATCAATCCAGGTAGATTGGATTTCAGACCATACTTTTAGTTTAGAGTCTTTTTGATGTCCCTCCTTTCTGCACCCACCCCCGCTCTTTTTTGGAGGGGGGAGTAAAGAGCAATGGAAGTAAGATACCCTGTCATCAGTAACTGAGATCCAAAAAGAGAAGCTACTGCTAAAGGTATAAACCATACCAGCTATTTTTCATTCACTGATACCACTGTTATGCGCTTTTGGATTTAATAACATTTTTATTTGTATCTGCATGATCTGGTTATCACTGAAATGCTACTAGGTGAGGAGATTAGACAGAAAAGTGTGTTCTTGTCATAGAAGTAATTTATGACATCTTAAAATACCAAGACAAATGGTGCTAATAGTTGCAGCCAGAATTCACAAACATGCCTGAAAGTTACTGATGATCCTGATACTGTACAGTGTGACTTTTCATAAAGTTTGCAATGAAAAGTGGCAAAGCAACAAGAACACCATGATGAATGATTTCAGTAAGTGATTAGGCCCGTGAGTACTTAACAATTGCTATCGTGGATCAGGCGGCACTTCAGAAGCTTGAGATAGTTGTCAATTTTGTGGGAATCTCGGCGGAGGCAATGCAGCAGGTTGTAAAAGGCGAAGAGTCTGGAGTCCTCATCAGTGAGTTGCAGGGATGGAAGACCTTCCCACTGAGAGTAAACTTCGTTTCCGATCTCACCAGAATGAACCTAAAGACACAAAATGGTACTGTAGTAAATGATAGTGAATCTGACTGGATGTAGAACAGGGCATTTAAAATACTGGCCTTGAGGAATGTTAGTTGTTAGTGTATGGCTTGTAAAGTGTTTCCTGTTATGATTCCCACTATTCTGTATAATGTTCTATATCTTCATGTAGATTTTGAATGAATTTGTCAGATTTTTCAGTTTATTTCCCTAAAATATGTAAAAAGCCTAACTGTGTCCGTAGCGTTTTAAGAGAACTGGTGTGTTAACCAGTGTCCAGTGGAATCTGACTTTGCAGAGAAATCAAACCTTCCCTCATGCATGGACTCATCAGTGGCATCTCTTCTCTTTTTGGTTCCCTCCACCCTGAAACCTTTGTTAGCACTTGTTCCTAGAACTTCTTTCTTTGTATCTCCAACTTTGCTCTGTCTTGGCCCCTCTCTTAGGTAATCTCTCTGATACAGGCAGCTTCAAGAACATGTTACCAGACAAATCTCCCTACAGTACATCTCAGATGTGCTGTACCTCAGATTCCATTAAAAAAAATACTGAGTGATACAGTGACCTCTAAGGTTAGAAAGCTCTGTGTAGGAACTCATGTAGTGAGTTACTATCTGAGGTAAAGGTTGGTTTAGGTCTCCTTGTTTGAAAGAGACAATCATTAATTTGCTCATATTACAGAAATCTACCTTTCATAGCAGGAAGTCTGTTCCTATTGGTGCTTGTGCATCTTCCTTATTTCCCACCAGTTGTACTTTGTAAAAGCACATAGGAGAGTATCTGTGGAGCCTCTATCGCTCAGTTTAAGCAACAGGCAAAAAAAAGATAGACCTACTATCACTCAAAAACGTGGTTTGACACTAATGAATTTGCCAGTCTTGTCTTCAACCTCCTTCTGTAAATAATGTGAATGAGAAGGTGGTGACAGGGTAACTGCAGCAGCACCTGACTTCTGCTGTTATCTTGGATCCTCGCCTGCGCCCTTTTTACACGTGGATATGGGATAGAGATGTATTTGATTACACTGGTAAATGCATTTGTGGCCTGGATGGGCTAAGGTTTCTGAGTAAAGAGACACCTAACTGAAAGAGAGAGACCATGAGTGATCCGGTGGAAAGTGGTGGATACAGTGATGGTGGCACTCTTAATGCTGTTCAACTGTTCAGAACCTAAGCAAAAGCCATAAAGTCAGAAGCTCTTGTTAACATCTAGCTCACGGACAGAATGATATATTCAGGGACTAACAGAGGCCCCTTTAAAAATAAACAAGCTAGAGCTGATTTTATTCAGGAAAGCTTTCAATCAATTACTGATAACAAGGGGTATTCAAGTATGGGCTTTGTCAGCAACAGCCTTGTTGTCTAACCTTACAAGTGTAGGGGGAGCCAAGTCAGAGCCAGAGTTCAGAGGAACCAGTATGGTGCGAAAAGAGAAATGAGAGATACCATGATTACTTTGCTGTATGCCACATCTTTGCAATAGCCCAGACTTCCAGGACAGTTTTAAACACAGTATCTGTTTCTGAAAACTTTACACAATACCTATATCTATACAGATGTGTATAAATATGCTAAAACATACATATAAATATGTGCACGTGAAAAAACACAGAGGCATCCTTAAAAATCAGGATTGCAAATTCAAAATACTCAAAGATAGAATGATGATTACCGATCCTGATGATTACACCTTCCCTTGAAGCAGGACTGGGAGTACGCTGGATTATGCTATGCCAGTCACATCACCTTGTCTCTTTAGAAATTGCAAGATAGCAGAAGAAAAGAAAGCTGAAAGAAGAAGCCTGAAAAGTTCTCAGATTTAGCTGTCTTGGCTTCCTTTTTTTCCTTCACGTCTACTGTTTCCTTTCCTGTTCCAGGTAGGGAGGGCCTATCACTCTGTGTGTCTTCCTTACAGCAACAGGCTGGAAGGATGTTAAGGACCTAATACTTACCCGCCCAACTATTTTCTCCATTCCTTCTAGAAGCCGCTTGTTTTGTTCTTCAATCTCTACAGCCTTCCAGAGGATGGTGTCTGGAGCTTCTTTGATTCTTTGTACTTCAGAAGCCAGATGGATCAGGGGATCATTCCAGGAGCGCAGCACTCCCAGTACTAAATTCAGTAGCTCTTCATGCTGCTCACCCACATTAAGAAAAGGCAGTTAAAATAGGAAGGCTAAATGCTGGCAGTATTCGGAGGCATGTAAAGCAATGTCCTCAGACATAGTGATTTGGGAACTTATTCCAGGAGCTACCACTGAATGTGCCCTGTAGCGCTGTCTTAGATACCTTTGTGCAATTGCATTTTTGAAGTTTGACATTGTTGTCATCATGTTTTACAATATTAGCACAAGCAGTTACAGTATTATAATGGAAAATATCATTAAACCGTCTCCGTGTTAAAAACTGGCAAGAACAACTGTGTTTCATCTCTGTGAAAAAACCAGAACTCCTTATCTGATTTTTGATGAACATTTTAAAATCCAATGATTTTTTTTTTTAAAGTTTAGTACTGAATGGAAGGTGCACATTACGGTAAACCACTATATAGCTTTTATTGCCTCTATGTAACTCATTTGTCCTCCCCTTTGAACAATGGTACTTCCAGCAATAGCTCTCTGGTTTTAAAAATTGTCCTTTCTTGTGGGCAATAAAAATTCATAAAGCTTATGGTTATGGTAGTATTCAACCATTGCTTCTTTGCTAGGTGCAAATCTGAACACAAGCAGACTTGTTATGTACCCAGGGCTGTGAATTCTATTGCTCCCAATAGAATATCTGAATGATATACTGAGAAGATGACGATACTGGGATTGCAAGGATATCACCACCATGAAACTGATAAAGATTTCTCCCTGGCACACCCCCATTCATAGACCTGTGCTTATTTTTTTCTCCAGAGTATTTTTAAATTTGTATCTGTGAGCATAGGCTGAACAAGACTATCTTCATCTTCCCTTAAGTTTATAATTATTAAATTGATGTATGTAGCACATTTCTCTTTACAAGTATTTTGCAGTATTTTGCACTAGAGTCTGTATTTGAATGATGGTATGACCATTTTTGCCTACTGGTAGCAGCAAGAATATCTATTTAGCACTTGTTTAGTAACGTCAGTGTTTTCAGTTACTGGAAAACTACCTCTGCCTACATACAGTATTCACTATATAGCCAATGTATTTTTATGTTTGTTAATATAATAATTGTCTATAAGGTGTTTTAAGATAATGTTCAAAGGTTGTAGTGTTCTCAGTACTGTACAAGCATGGTAACTGGCATTGCTCCATGCGGTTATGTTGTAATTGGAAATAAGATGCAATGACTGGATGTAACATACAGGAAAAGGAAGGGAAGATGAAAGTTACCGGTACTTAAATATTCTGTATAGTCTGTAACTTAGTATCAGCAAATGTTAAATCAACTTTTCTTGGCTTTTTGGTGCTTTCCTCTTCCTGGCTTTTTTATTCCTATTGAGCTGATTTCCCTCTCTCTCTGTCTGCTGCCTCTCTATTCCTTAACACTCCCTCTCCCCCTCCTCCCCCCGCTCTATCTCACACTGAATGACATTAGAAATGGGACTTACATGAATCTGCTGAGCTTGCTCCTTATCTTCAGGAGTGGTTAAGGAGGAAGTGTGGCAGCCATTAACAGCTTTTGTAATAAAACCCCGGCCCTGAGCATAGCGTTCATCCTGCAGATCAGCAAGGACAGGCATTATTGAAACAGATAAGTAAGAAAAGCTTCAGTTCAAACACTGTATTAACTGTTTGTTGTTCCGTTGCTTTTATCACTGCTTTTATGCTGTAAAGGTCAAAAGTTTCTGGTGAGTCTTTAGAGTGAAACTGGCACCCAGCAAACACGAACTTGTCCCGCAGATAAAGAATGATGGGAAAATGGTATCTTTTAACAGAAGTGTTGGGGATCTTAGCAATGGTCTATACACAGATTTGGTCACCATTGGGACCATCGCTGTCTGTGCAGCAGTCATATTTGTTTACTTATTGAAGGATTTCATGTGTTAACGTGTGTTTGTGCTTAAAAAGTATTAAATTGCGTTTTTATATTTTCTTGCTCTCAGAAAAAGGCAGCGTACTTACGAATTCATTGAATATTTCTGAAGAGAGGAAGTGGATGTAGTGTGAAAGTTTAACTGCTCGGTCAAAAAGCTCCCCAAGGGAAACTTGGCAATTGGCAGATCCATTGGGGCAGATTGGCAAGGAGGTCACTCCTTCCTTTGTCAGGAGCATGTTGGACACCAGAAGAACCACCAGCAACAAACCTGTTCAGGTTTAAAACAAACCAAAATGGAATCACATTGACTCGTATGTGCATTTAGAAGTAGCCGTCAGAGCCAGATGTTGGGTGATTTTGGCTGTGCTGTCACATGGCTCAGAATATCCCCTGTACTGGCTGCTGAAAATCAATGGAGAAGGGAAGCACTGTAATTCTCTTATCCTTTCTCCCCTCCGTCATCCTGACTGTATAGCAGAGCGTGCTACAGAGTTTGATGAGGAGACAAGATAACCTGTGTTGCAGTGTACACTGTATTCCGAAGTCTCTTACTATTGTGCCTGACTTTATTACATAGTGATAAATGGAAGAAAAAAATCAAACTTCTTCACAGTGTAAATATAGATACATAATTATATTTGCACAGATAAATAAGTTTGGAAAATAGATTCATCTTTTTTTTTCCCCCTTCTTTCTTTTTCTCCTCCTCCTCCCACAGGTCCTTTTCTTCTTTGCAAACATTTGGAGTTTAAATTAATTTTGTGGGAGGGTGGTTAGGTCACTCTCTTAAGGTTTTGATTGTCCTGGGAGTTCCTTCAGAAGATTTCCAGCAGCTGTGCTGCTTTGCTGTTTAGAGTTTAACCCTGAATTGTCCACTGCTAAGAAATCAGAGAGAACTTTTGTCTTTTCTCCTGAGCTTCTGAAACTGATATAGAGGACTTCTCATTATCTAAAACACAAAACCTCATCTGTTTAAAACTTTTAATATTAACTTAACGAGTCAAGTTTTCTATTCAGTGAAATAAATTATGCACAGAAAAACAATGGAAAAAATTAAAAGCAGATATTTGGTAAATGAACATACTTATTCAAAGAACACTGTTCTGTGCTCTGAGAGTTTTAGTTCTGGAAATTGGCCTGCTACCTGTATTGGTTCACTAGACTTATTTTAAATGCTAAATTAAAGTGTACTCCATAAATCAGCAGAGCTGTCCCTAATGTTATCATGTGATAAGTTTCTTTCTAGCTCTAAATTCAAGAAAAGTGCATTTACACAATATTGAAGTAAGCCTTCCTCCTCCCCCATGAACAGGGTACATGCTGCATGCTGCACTTAGGAAAGTACTCTGGGGAATAATTCTATGAATAAGAAAACCTGAGGCTTGTTGGCTTAGAAAGTTGAAGATGGTTATGAAAACATTCACTTCAAAATTACTACATCACTTCTAGACTTGTGGATAATGACTTTTAGTCATTGCCTTCTGAGTGGTGTAGCAAAGCAGTCTGGATCCAGTCTTTCGTGTGCAGGTGTCACATCCCTCAAGCCAATTCTCTGTGACACTGCCCAATGCAAAGGTAGTCTTAGGAGACAAAAGACTGAGTAAAAAATGGATCAAGCTGCCTTCTAATTCCAAGCTTTGGACACTAAACATTTGAGGTGGAGGCAGGTTTCACCATTACTGGAAGACTAGGTGGCTGGAAGACCTCAGTTTCTAGAGCTGTTACATTTCAGTTAATTCCTAATCAATCTAAATTTAAAGAAATATAAAATTTATCAGCAAGTGAATGGCAAAAGTCTTACCTTTCAGTGAAGCCTCCTTGTTGCTCATGGTAGGGATCCTGTATGATGACTTGCTCTACCAGAAAGAAGTCTCAATACTTGCTCTTATTCCCTGCACATGCCACTTTTATATACACCATCCAGGGTCCATTTTGCATACATTCAGCAGGTCGTGGAGTTTACCTCGATAATTACAAACATCAAATTGCCTTTCTTCCACATTCATATTCAGTATTTTTTGGTTTTTTATTTTTAACTGTGAGAGGGAATTTCATTAACAAGTTCAGCTGTGGGATCCTAAGTATGGCTGGATGAAGAAAGTGCCAAAATTTTGCCCTGAATGAGGTGCAAATGCCATTGATCCTAAAATGCTCCAGTTGTCAATTCTGAGACAGGTATTCTCAATGTTTCTAGCCTGCTGTTCCCCTTCCCCACAACTGTCTTCTCATCCTTCCTTGTTTCTTCAGCCATGCAAGCTTGCTTATGTTAAAATTCTGGCTATTTGTGGGAGGCAAACAATATTTTACAATGTCCACAGTGAGAGAAGCAGCATAAATTGTACTGAAATTCATCCAGAGAAAGGGAGTGGAGGCTCCTGGAAGGACAGGTCACTATCTGTAAAATCATAGATATGACATTCTGGGTATATAGCTCCATACAGTTAAAAAAGATACTACACAGCACAAATCATGATATAACTGATCCTCAGTCTGAGAGATGTTTAGGGAAATGGGGGCAGTTCTTATATTAAAAAAGTTTTTTTAATTTGCAACAATCGAAGAGCAAGAAGTTATGTGTTTACTGTTTAATCACAAACGTTTCATGAATAAGTCAGCATTATTTAAAAAAAAAAAACCTCTGCAAACCCATGAGATTGTTTTCTATACTTGAAAACTCTCTGCGTAAAAGATGTGCATTTCCACCATACGCAAAACATATGCTGTCGTAATCAGTGGGATTTGTTTCCAGATCTGACGTGTCTGTGGCAGTCTACAAATTAGGCTCAGCAGGTTGGCCCTGTTTTCTTGTTGTGTGAGGCTCATCTGTATGAATATGTTAGCAAATGTGTAATCTCTCATCTGTTTCTCAGGTCCATTTGCCCATGAAAAGACTTTCCAAATTAGATGATTATAATGAATAGGTATACAGTCTTAATGAATTTTCTTGCCTTTAGACAACTTGTTCCGCACTTGTGGAACAGGTATGTATGTAACCCTGAATCCTTCATTATTTCATAACCATGGACATGATTCCTGAAGCAATGATAAACAAGGGAGAAGAAAGGTAGAGCGTTTAGGGGGTAAACCATGGAAGGCATCCCTTGGGAAGCAATAAAAGGAGATGCTTCAGCAATAAACCAGAACCGGTAGCAAGTGGTCTACATCTGCGAAGTTCTAGGATCATTGCTAGAACAGTTTGTTCTGCTTAGAGGCTGGATCTTGTTGGGAAATTGAGGCCCTGCTGAGCAAATGAAGCAGTTGTCGCCTGCAGCAGGGAAAAGTGGCAATGTGATGAAGGCAGTAAAATTAGAATAGGGCCGCAGCCAAAACTTTAGAATGGATGGTAGAAAAACAGCTGTCTTCTAAACCACAGCCACATGGCTTATGATCTCGATTTAATTCAGCTTCATTTGAAAATCTTCCCCAATAAGATTACAGACGAGCATGAAAAATCCTGGTATCTTATAACTTGAAAAGAGCCCTGTGAATAAAAGGAATGAACACTTCTCAAGCCACCACTTGCTCTTTCATTTACTAGTCTGCTTTTCTTGGCATTTTGAGGGGTTGGTAGTGATGCCAAAATAAGACACACAATTAATATTAGGGACTAAATAACAAAGGAAGATATTCACAAAGGCAGCAGGTAAACTTCTTAGGCTCCCTTTGCCATTATTGGAGAGGGAAGCTCCTCTCAGGCCTGACAGCATCAGCTAAAGTCAGGATCCTCATATGACTTACCTTTGGGAAGAGCCTGCCTCTTGCTGTATAAGGGAAGACAAGCACCTTAAACATAGGTCATAGGAAAGAGTGGTTTATTTGAAACCATTACATGATGTTTTAATTAAAGCATTCTACCACAAAATAATATACTTTGCTTTTCTCTTGCACCTTTCATCCTGAAATCCTGAAATACTTTACAAACATGAATGGATTAAAATTGTCAGCAATTAAGAATCATAAGCAGAAGGAGAGAAGAAACTCTCTGTAAAGTAGATAAATATAAAGATAAAGTTCTTTTATCAGGTATGAGAACTGACAAAAAGGCTAAGACGTTTATTTGTGGCTGCACAGGAAGGCTTGGGGAAAAAAACCCAAAAATTCCTCCCAGACCTGCACTTTAAGTGAAGACCATCATTTCTTGCTAGTACCAAAAAAAAGTGATAGGTTTTTGTGTATGAATAGGAAGGGATACAGGAAAAAACCGCACCACAAAAAAAACCCCAAAAATTCCTGATTCCCAGACCTGCACTTTAAGTGAAGACCATCATTTCTTGCTAGTACCAAAAAGAAAACAAAGGTGAGAGAAGAGCAAGGAGAGGAAAAGTTACAAGAACTAGAAATAAATAGGTCCAAATATTAATTTTCTTTTATAAATTAGGAATTGGGTTCTATTTAAAAGTTGAAAAAAACTTGAAAGCAACTGAAAATGCTGCCCTCTGCCTTTTGGAAGTGGCCTGGGTTTATGTCCTCCAAAGAGGTAATATGGAACTGGCATCCCATCTTCTCTGACTGTTCCCTGAACCTTGGTGAAGGAAGCTGATCCTAGCCCCTAATAGCCTCCTAATTCTGACAGTAGCTCAGGACAGCGCTGTAAATAGCTGGACAGTCATCAGTACTGAGGGGAAAGCTCCTAGAGCAACTTGAGGAACTACGAAGCACAGCTGTGATTGGCAGTATGTTTCCATCTCCCTTTGTCTTTCACTTTTGCCTTAGGAATTTAATTGAATTAATATTTTTTTAAATTATCACATTCCTTTTCTATTCAAGAGCTTTTCTGGAAGTAAAATTAGTAGATTATTACCACCCAGCGTAAACAATATGCCAAAAGAAGGACTATATGCAGACTTTATTGTATAGCTTTTAGCTCATCACTCATGCTTCATAGGCATTACATGTGACATATCAATATTACAGATAACAGCATTTAGTGCTCGTTTCTCAATAATCTTATCTTTCCACCTCATATCAGGTTGCAGACCATGAGTTAGACTGTCACATTTTGATTAAGAACTATTGATCAGTACTGGAAGATCGAATATTCCTATTCCATTTTATTTTATTTAAAGTTTTTGAGATATGCAAAGTGTTGTGTCTGATTGATAGCTACCACAGAGGAATGAAAAATCTGTTCTAATAGAGTAGTTCTTTGCAGAATATTTATTTTAAGTAGGTGAATCGAAGACTGGGTAATATCACTTGATTTTGTCTTTTACTTACCTGGAAGTATCTGTATTTAATAACAGAATGTTAGTTAATGCAGAAGTTTGAAATGCCAAATTTTTGGCTATGTTTTTAAAAGATGATCCCCAAGTGATGTATGCATATGATTGAGCATGCAAAACTGAATGTGCAGAAAAATATTCCTGTATGTGATCTGATTGTCTGACTCTTCTTCCGATAAATGAAACCAAAGGTTTTATGTGTTCCTGTTCTGCATATCTAAGTTGCAGTCATGATACTGAAAATATAGTTGCTCTTGGCTTCCTTTTATAGAATAGTTTAGAAAGTTATCCAGTCAACTTCATTTAATGGTTGGCTTCGGAAAGATACAAAACTTTAATCTGGATCAAAAACAAATACTCAGAGCACTTTAACTTTTCAAACATGTGGAAAATACATTTTGAGGAGGAACATAAACAGAATATTTTTGCAATCTAGACAGTTTCAAATGAAAAATATTTTGTCTTTTCTGATTAGTCCCTATAATCTCCATGAAACTTTTGTGCAAAATTCAAGTGATTTTCTAGGATTCTGTAAAACAAGGGCTTTTCCTCTCCATCTTCGTCATATAGGGAACAGGAGAATTTAAAAAGCATTATCTCCAAATGTTTGTCTCAGGAAAAACAGCAAAATGGGGCTTGAGTACATTCTTAGTGTGATCTCTGCATGAAGGCTGGTAAAAAATAGATAAGAACATAAGGGAAAATGATTCCATATGGAGGAAAAAAAAGGTGAAAATCTTTGGGAGATTTTCAGTTTACTTTTAATTTAAGTACCAGTGTGGTTTCATATAATTTCAGAATTAGACATAAAAATAAAATGGCAGAACATGTTTCTAAAAGCATTTATCAACATTGCCACTATGATGACATATGCCCAAGTGCACCGTGAAATATTAAGTGTGAATCCCAAGTAGAATCCCAGCTGACAATAGCAAAAAAACCAGGGGAATTTGCAAAAAACGGAGTAAAAGCTAGCTAGTATATATTGGTCCTGATACTTGAAGTTGTTTGAAGCCTGTGGCTCTGTGTTCACTAATGCTGTATCTGTGTATTTTCAAATAACCTGGCAGTATAAATTTGATCTGGATCACACATAACTGCATTATGGCACTTCAGTTGAATTATCGAGAGACCATGTTATGGTACTTATCCTGGCTTGGTACTCGATACCAGATTTATCTGACTGGTGGAGGTTGGATGATAATGATCTGACATCTGCTAGAACAAAGATATCCTACAAAACTTTTTGTATACATGTGAAGTGACAGAGTGAGCCTGTGCTGGTTCAGCATTTCATGTCATGTGGCTGCAATATTATTTATGCTATACCTTAAATAAATTTTTCCTTTTTCAAAGTTGAAAACTAGTGATTTTAAAAGTAAAGACAAATAAGGGGAATCTCCACCCTCCGAAAAATCTTTAGAATCGATTCCTGGGAGCATTGCTGTACAGTTGAGGATTTGAGCAGTTGTGACAGCTTCTTCTGTCTATCCAGTCTGAGTCTTATTCTACAGACTGTAGATGTACACCATCTACAATGATGGTGGAATTACATACTGGGCCATAGTTGGCCTGATTTCCAAAGCTGTAAGTTACAATCCAGTCCAAATGGAGAAGTATTACAAGCATGTAAATATTTGCACACTTTGACCTATGAGATACAGTTACTGCTATAAAAATATCACTGAAATGCTCTGTCTTAGCTATAGGAAAAAGTATGCTTGATTCTGAGGCATATTGAACATCGTAACTCCAAAGGCTGAAGACCTAGTGATTTAAACAGTTTGTATGTTTTTTGCTTATTTTCCCATACATTTGCTTTTACCTCTGATTTATTTCCCTTGACCGTGTTCTGCTACAATCAGTAAGTTATTCTCCATAAAATCCTGATTTCAGCTGATCATTCTTCAGGATAAAGTAGAATGTGTTTCAAGAATTTAGGGTAGGCATGCCACAGTGGAACTTACTAGTGGACTGGGTAATTATTGGTATTGTTTTGAGTATTATATTTGTGTAACACACTTTTAATAAAACGTAATAAACAGTAAAATTGCTATCAGAAGGCTGCAGTTTTCCTGCTAACAAGTGGGGAATAGGAGAAATAGGAACCTGGTTTAAATATTTGCATATTTTTAATTCTGTGGATGAATGCATCACTGGAAAAACATTTCCTCCAGTGCTTTGTGGAACTAGAGTCTCTAAAAGTAAGAGGATTTTTTTTTTTTAAATTACAAATACACTGAAAAGAGCACTGAAGCATGCACAGAGATTTTGAGCACATTTCAATAGCTAGGTATTTCCAAGGGTTGTGGTAAATATGCTTCTGTTTCAGCATGCAGTGTTTGATTTTACTAATGGATGGTATCCTGAAATGGCAAATGGAGATTTTGTCCTGTGCTTTAGAAAAAGTGCATCATCCTGAAGATGCATTTTTCCTCCTTATGTGAAATACTCTTTGGTCACATAATTTCTGGTATGTACGTAAGGGATGGAGAGGAAAAGGTGAGTAGAAAATTTTTTTGGGGGTATGGTATTAGCTGAAAGCCAAATAGCAGGCAGAGATAAGTGCTGACATTCTTGCTTCTTTGGGAGGATCTCACTTTTTGTTGTGCACTTAGAGGGAGGAATGCATATTGCTGCTCAAAATTCTCCATTTCATAATGGGATAGAAGTGATACTGAAACAATGTGACCTTTACTTAATTGTCTTTAAGGAAGCATTCAATGTCAGAGGTTTCTCTTACTGATTCCAAAACCTAACACATTTTCTTCTCTTCATTTGTCTCTAAACCTAATACATAAATAAAAATAAATAACTAAAAATACTGAAGAGATGAAGTGTAGGTGTATTGGCCATCTCCTGACCCAAGGAAATTTGGAACCTCAAATCTTGTTTAGTATCTCATTAGAACTATTTTTCCAATCTACCACATTTTGTAGATATTTTAATTAAGCTTGTAATATTTATTGAACCCGGGCTAGAAATTAATATTGACACAGATTTTTGGAAGACACGTGAAATTGCTTTAGTAAAATGCATTCACCTCCTTCCTAAAGCTAAAATGTTTTCTTTGGGGAAAAAATGTGAAAGGAGTTATTCTGTGACTATATTCCTATATTTCCTATATATTTGCTTATTTCCTATATATATATTATTTCCAATATTTTTCCTATATTTCCTGGAGTTAAATACTTACAAATAATAGCTATATTGGACGTCCAGTATATAAGCAAAGAAGAAATAAATGATTGTTAATAAAAATTAAAACAGCTGAGGAGTTTGAAGTAAACATTTTTAAACAGAAATAGAAAAAACTATAGTCAAGAAAACTTTTTGGTAGCAAACATTGCCAACCACTCCTTAAAAGGTCAAATACATTTAAATTGCACACCTGCATCACATTTGTATGTTTAAAAATTCATTAAAAAAATATTGAAGGCGCATTTCTGTTCAATCTCTTCTCTAATGAATATATTTGCATGTAATCACAGCTTTTCTCCTTTAGAGCTTTCTTACTCATTTCCTAGTCCTCAATCTGTAACCTGATCTTGTGGGATTTACAAAGCCGAGGCCGAAGTCATCATGGAAATGTCACGACATTGCCATTATCGGAAGTGCGCAGTCATTATAAACGGCTGACACAGTATAGCTTTGTGACTGCGCAAGAGCAGTAACGTCAGATATACTGTGCGACTTGTTACCTTAACCATAGATTTTGCATAGACAGGAAGAGGTAAAGGAATGGTTGCCTGTTTTTCTCCAGACCTTCATTAGCGGCATCCAGTGCAGTGTGTTCATTAAACTTGAAGACATGGGAGACAATGCACTGCTTGGCAGCTTACACATAACCATCCCTGATGTCTTTATGCTTTTTCATTGTGATCTATGTATTTCACTTTAGTTTTCTGAAGTGTGATTATAAATTTATTATTTCAGCTACTTCAAACACAGCTCTTCCCAAGGGATGAAGGCTTCGATATTGTTACGGTGTTCCTTGGGAAAAAAAACCAACCCATAACAACAAACCAATAGGAGGGAGTGGAGTGCAGCACAATCTTTGCATCACTTTCTCCTTACAGATTTTCTCTTTTGGTTCCCATTTCAAAGCTTGGGGCTAATATTCCCTGTGGAGCATATTTCAAGAATGTTTGGCTTTATACTTGTGAAACATGTCAATACCATCCTACCTTGTACACACCAGAAAAGATCAATTGTTCATAGTGAATAAAATTAACTAGTTTGTATCCTTCAGAAAAATGAATATGCTAAATAGACGTAGTTAAATTTTTTTAACATTATAGACTAAAAGTAATTCTTATTAAAGGACTGAAGTTTTACTCAGATTATGACATTCTTTCCTTTAAAAGTCCCCCAATAACCTGCCACAAATTTTCTACAGAAATTCTGCTTTTCTGAGCATGTAACCTGTCAACCTCCTTAACCTTATGAGTCTCTAAATCAATCTTTAAAAAGTGGAGGAGACATCTCTATCAAAAGTAATATATTTTTACATTCACATTTGTTGTGAGAGATGCAATCATAATGTTAAAGACTTCTAATCTGTAATATTTCTCTAAATCTTATAATAAAAAAGTATTTCATATGTGTGTGGGAGAAAGAGAGCCAGGTTACAATTAAAGATGATCATAGAACAGAAGCTCTCAGTTTTTTAATGTTTCTTTCTTGTCTTTCTAACAGTGGAGCAAAAAGGTATTGCATGTTGGCTTGCAAAATTTTGTGATGCAGTGTGGTATCAGATGGCAGCACATTTTGCCATTATGGCTCTTGAGTACGTGTGTAGACAGATCCTGTAGCTGGATCCATTATTTGCAGATGGCTGGGAGACGAGGATTCCAAATGATTGAAATAGGATGACCAGGTAGCAGAAGGTTTTCTTCAGTTTACACCAGACTTGTTCTGGAGATAAATCATCTTTAGGTAAATCAGATAATGTAATCGCCAAAATTCTTCCTGGGGTAGTCAGTTTATCTTCCGCAAAATCTTCTTTCCTACATGGTTGGATGCATGCCAGAAATCTATGGCTGTTAAAAACCCAAACAAACAACTTTCATTTTAAACAGTGTCAGCAGAAATAAATTGCTTTCCTTATTAGAAATAGTGATGATCACAAGAATGGAAAGGCAAAGTGGCCAGTCATTTTTGCTGTGCTCCAATTTTACTCTCTACCATGTATGGACAAGTGTGAAGGTTTTGTAGCTATATTGGCAATAATAGAATCTACAGGTATTTGGTTTAATAAAGACTTCATTAATCCCATAAAACCTTAGTGTGAGGTAGAGCTGCTGTTAACCGTTCTCAGTCAGCTAGATGTGAAGAACCTTCAAAGCCTGTAAACATGCCAGCAGTAACTGACTATTCTTGCACATTCCCTCCAGCCACCTTTCACTTCACAAAGGTTTTTAATTTAGATCACTCATATCTTTAAAAGGCTTTTTAAAAAAAAAAAAACAACAACTCTGTCTCATTTTTGTCTCTATTTTCTTCTATTCAGAACATGAGTCTGGGAGGGGGAAAAAAGAAAACAAAATGCTTGACATCTGGAGAGAATTTCAAATTGCCTTTTGCCTTCTGAAATAAAATCTGAAGGTTTTTTAAAAAAGAAGAGTAAAAGGATCAATCAGCAAGAGATACAGCTAACTTATGACAGGCCCATGACAGTGTTCAGTGCTCGCCACTGAAGATTTTATGGAGGCATATGATTAGTCTGAAGGTTTTTTTCCCTAAGAACATCAGGTCAGAAAGGCCTGCTAGCCCCTGAATAAAAGCAGATGCAATTGCTCTCACATTGTCCCGGACTGCATTACACATACATGCCTTAAAATGACAGTGGCAGAAAAAAGTCCATAGTTAGTATAAATGCCATCAGAAAAATATGCTGCTAGTGTTTCTATTTGTTGTGTTTTTTG
Organism: Aptenodytes forsteri; assembly: GCF_000699145.1. Classification (NCBI taxonomy): domain Eukaryota; kingdom Metazoa; phylum Chordata; class Aves; order Sphenisciformes; family Spheniscidae; genus Aptenodytes; species Aptenodytes forsteri. The sequence goes on from NW_008795935.1 coordinate 929,210, forward strand.
TAGGGAGATGGCCCTAATGTTTCTGTTTTGTGATAAATCTAAGGGATTGTGGAACTAGTTCTAGAGGTTTGGGATAAAATCAATAGTGCATATGTTGCTGTTTCTGCAGGAAGAGTTTTGACATTTTATCTTCTAATACCTTTGGAAATGGGACTATTTCTGTAACCTTAATGGAGTATGACTTTCCTATATCCAAAGGCATAGGACATGCATAAATTCTGCACATAAAACATATGCTTCATTCTACATCTCTATTTTAAACTCTGCAGAATCATCCACAGATCATACAACCCTATTTCATTTGTACTGGCTTTGGTTTTCCTTTCTCAACAATATATACCTTCTGTTTCTCCCCTACTGTGACACCACATGAGAAGCACACTACTTTCTGCTACAAGACAAGATTGTTTACCCTCCCAAAATCCATGAGTCTGCCACCTGTGTTCATGTATCTAGATGTAATAATGCATGTACTTGCATGCAACTCACACACATACCTCATTTGCTTCTGGACACATGGTCTAGATCAGTCCAGAAATTTGTTGCACAGACACAATGTGCTGGTTTTGGCTGGGATAGAGTTAATTTTCTTCATAGCAGCTAGTATGAGGCTACGTTTTGGATTTGTGCTGAAAACAGTGTTGATAATACAGAGATGTTTTAATTACTGCTGAGCAGTGCTGACACAGAGTCGAGGCCTTTTCTGCTTCTCACACCACCCCACCAGCGAGTAGGCTGGGGGTGCACAAGAAGCTGGGAGGGGACACAGCTGGGACAGCTGACCCCAACTGACCCAAGGGATATTCCATGCCATATGACGTCATGCTCAGTACGTAAATCTGGGGGAAGAAGAAGGAAGGGGGGCACGTTTGGAGTGATGGCGTTTGTCTTCCCAAGTAACCGTCACGTGTGATGGAGCCCTGCTGTCCTGGAGATGGCTGAACACCTGCTGCCGATGGGAAGTAGTGAAGGAATTCCTTGTTTTGTTTTGCTTGTGTATGCAGCTTTTGCTTTCCGTATTAAACTGTCTTTATCTCAACCCACGAGTTCTCTCACTTTTACCCTTCTGATTCTCTCCCCCATCCCACTGGGAGGGAGTGAGCGAGCGGCTGT